>NC_090939.1:107916076-108229112 GCF_040938575.1 Ambystoma mexicanum | reverse complement strand
TACATAACAGAGCACTTTACAGAGGTATACAACAGTACAGATACATAACAGAGCACTTTACAGAGGTATACAACATTACAGATGCGTATACAACATTACAGATACATAACAGAGCACTTTACAGAGGTATGCATCTGCATAACGGAGCGCTTTACAGAGGTATGCAACTGTACAGATGCATAACGGAGCGCTTCACAGAGGTATGTAACTGTGCAGATGCGTATACAACATTACAGATGCATAACGGAGCGCTTTACAGAGGTATGCAACTGTACAGATGCGTAACGGAGCGCTTTACAGAGGTATGCAACTGTACAGATGCATAACGGAGAGCTTTACAGAGGTATGCAACTGTGCAGATGCGTATATAACATTACAGATGCATAACGGAGCGCTTTACAGAGGTATACAACATTACAAATGCATAACAGAGCGCTTTACAGAGGTACACAACATTACAGATACATAACAGAGCGCTTTACAGAGGTATACAACAGTACAGATACATATCAGAGCGCTTTACAGAGGTATGCAACTGTACAGTTGCGTATACAACATTACAGATGCATAACGGAGCGCTTTACAGAGGTATACAACATTACAGATGCATAACAGAGCGCTTTACAGAGGTATACAAGAGTACAGATGCATAACAGAGCGCTTTACAGAGGTATACAACAGTACAGATGCATAACAGAGCGCATTACAGAGGTATACAACAGTACAGATACATAACAGAGCGCTTTACAGAGGTATACAACAGTACAGATACATAACAGAGCGCTTTACAGAGGTATACAACATTACAGATACATAACAGGGCGCTTTACAGAGGTATACAACAGTACAGATACATAACAGAGCACTTTACAGAGGTATACAACAGTACAGATACATAACAGAGCGCTTTACAGAGGCATACAACATTACAGATGCGAATACAACATTACAGATGCCTATACAACATTACAGATGCATAACTCAGTGCTTTACAGAGGTATACAACATTACAGATACATAACAGAGCACTTTACAGAGGTATGCAACATTACAAATGCATAACAGAGCGCTTTACAGAGGTACACAACATTACAGATACATAACAGAGCGCTTTACAGAGGTATACAACAGTACAGAGGCATAACGTAGCGCTTTACAGAGGTATACAACATTACAAATGCATAACAGAGCGCTTTACAGAGGTACACAACATTACAGATACATAACAGAGCGCTTTACAGAGGTATACAACAGTACAGATACATAACAGAGCGCTTTACAGAGGTATGCAACTGTACAGTTGCGTATACAACATTACAGATGCATAACGGAGCGCTTTACAGAGGTATACAACATTACAGATGCATAACAGAGCGCTTTACAGAGGTATACAAGAGTACAGATGCATAACAGAGCGCTTTACAGAGGTATACAACAGTACAGATGCATAACAGAGCGCATTACAGAGGTATACAACAGTACAGATACATAACAGAGCGCTTTACAGAGCTATACAACAGTACAGATACATAACAGAGCGCTTTACAGAGGTATACAACATTACAGATACATAACAGGGCGCTTTACAGAGGTATACAACAGTACAGATACATAACAGAGCACTTTACAGAGGTATACAACAGTACAGATACATAACAGAGCGCTTTACAGAGGTATACAACATTACAGATGCGTATACAACATTACAGATGCCTATACAACATTACAGATGCATAACTCAGTGCTTTACAGAGGTATACAACATTACAGATACATAACAGAGCGCTTTACAGAGGTATGCAACTGTACAGATGCATAACGGAGCGCTTTACAGAGGTATGCAACTGTGCAGATGCATATACAACATTACAGATGCATAACAGAGCGCTTTACAGAGGTATACAACAGTACAGATACACAACAGAGCGCTTTACAGAGGTATACAACAGTACAGATGCATAACAGAGCGCTTTACAGAGGTATACAACAGTACAGATACATAACAGAGCGCTTTACAGAGGTATACAACAGTACAGATACATAACAGAGCGCTTTGCAGAGGTATACAACAGTACAGATACATAACAGAGCACTTTACAAAGGTATACAACATTACAGATGCGTATCCAACATTACAGATGCATAGCAGAGCATTTTACAGAGGTATGCAACTGTACATATGCATAACGGAGCGCTTTACAGAGGTATGCAACTGTACAGATGCATAACGGAGCGCTTTACAGAGGTATGAAACTGTACATATGCATAACGGAGCTCTTTACAGAGGTATGTAACTGTGCAGATGCGTATACACCATTACAGATGCATAACGTAGCGCTTTACAGAGGTATCCAACTGTACAGATGCAGAACGGAGCGCTTTACAGAGGTATGCAACTATACAGATGCATAACGGAGCGCTTTACCGAGGTGTGCAACTGTGCAGATGCGTATACAACATTACAGATGCATAACGGAGCGCTTTACAGAGGTGTACAACAGTACAGATACATAACAGAGCGCTTTACAGAGGTATACAACAGTACAGATGCATAACAGAGCACTTTACAGAGGTATACAACAGTACAGATACATAACAGAGCGCTTTACCGAGGTATACAACAGTACAGATACATAACAGATCGCTTTACAGAGGTATACAACAGTACAGATACATAGCAGAGCGCTTTACAGAGGTATACAACATTACAGATACATAACAGAGCACTTTACAGAGGTATACAACATTACAGATGCGTATACAACATTACAGATACATAACAGAGCACTTTACAGAGGTATGCATCTGTACAGATGCATAACGGAGCGCTTTACAGAGGTATGCAACTGTACAGATGCATAACGGAGCGCTTTACAGAGGTATGTAACTGTGCAGATGCGTATACAACATTACAAATGCATAACGGAGCGCTTTACAGAGGTATGCAACTGTACAGATGCGTAACGGAGCGCTTTACAGAGGTATGCAACTGTACAGATGCATAACGGAGCGCTTTACAGAGGTATGCAACTGTGCAGATGCGTATACAACATTACAGATGCATAACGGAGCGCTTTACAGAGGTATACAACATTACAAATGCATAACAGAGCGCTTTACAGAGGTATGCAACTGTACAGATGCATAACGGAGCGCTTTACCGAGGTATGCAACTGTGCAGATGCGTATACAACATTACAGATGCATAACGGAGCGCTTTACAGAGGTATACAACAGTACAGATACATAACAGAGCGCTTTACAGAGGTATAAAACAGTACAGATGCATAACAGAGCGCTTTACAGAGGTATACAACAGTTCAGATACATAACAGAGTGCTTTACAGAGGTATACAACAGTACAGATACATAACAGAGCGCTTTACAGAGGTTTACAACCGTACAGATACATAGCAGAGCGCTTTACAGAGGTATACAACATTACAGATACATAACAGAGCACTTTACAGAGGTATACAACAGTACAGATACATAACAGAGCACTTTACAGAGGTATACAACATTACAGATGCGTATACAACATTACAGATACATAACAGAGCACTTTACAGAGGTATGCATCTGTACAGATGCATAACGGAGCGCTTTACAGAGGTATGCAACTGTACAGATGCATAACGGAGCGCTTCACAGAGGTATGTAACTGTGCAGATGCGTATACAACATTACAGATGCATAACGGAGCGCTTTACAGAGGTATGCAACTGTACAGATGCGTAACGGAGCGCTTTACAGAGGTATGCAACTGTACAGATGCATAACGGAGCGCTTTACAGAGGTATGCAACTGTGCAGATGCGTATATAACATTACAGATGCATAACGGAGCGCTTTACAGAGGTATACAACATTACAGATACATAACAGAGCGCTTTACAGAGGTATGCAACTGTACAGATGCATAACTGAGCGCTTTACAGAGGTATGCAACTGTGCAGATGCATATACAACATTACAGATGCATAACAGAGAGCTTTACAGAGGTATACAACAGTACAGATACATAACAGAGCGCTTTACAGAGGTATACAATAGTACAGATGCATAACAGAGCGCTTTACAGAGGTATACAACAGTACAGATACATAACAGAGCGCTTTACAGAGGTATACAACAGTACAGATACATAACAGAGCACTTTACAGAGGTATACAACAGTACAGATACATAACAGAGCGCTTTGCAGAGGTATACAACATTACAGATACATAACAGAGCATTTTACAGAGGTATACAACAGTACAGATACATAACATAGCACTTTACAAAGGTATACAACATTACAGATGCATATACAACATTACAGATACATAACAGAGCGCTTTACAGAGGTATGCAACTGTACAGATGCATAATGGAGCGCTTTACAGAGGTATGCAACTGTACAGATGCATAACGGAGCGCTTTACAGAGGTATACAACAGTACAGATACATAACAGAGCGCTTTACAGAGGTATTCAACAGTACAGATACATAACAGAGTGCTTTGCAGAGGTATACAACATTACAGATACATAACAGAGCGCTTTACAGAGGTATACAACAGTACAGATACATAACAGAGCACTTTACAGAGGTATACAACATTACAGATGCGAATACTATATTACAGATACATAACAGAGCGCTTTACAGAGGTATGTAACTGTACAGATGCATAACGGAGCGCTTTACAGAGGTATGCAACTGTACAGATACATAACAGAGCGCTTTAAAGAGGTATGCAACTGTGCAGATGCGTATACAGCATTACAGATGCATAACAGAGCGCTTTACAGAGGTATGCAACTGTACAGATGCATAACGGAGCGCTTTACAGAGGTATGCAACTGTACAGATGCATAACGGAGCGCTTTACAGAGGTATGCAACTGTGCAGATGCATATACAACATTACAGATGCATAACGGAGCGCTTTACAGAGGTATAAAAACATTACAGATGCATAACGGAGCGCTTTACAGAGGTATACAACATTACAGATGCATAACAGAGCGCTTTACAGAGGTATACAACAGTACAGATACATAACAGAGTGCTTTACAGAGGTATACAACAGTACAGATGCATACCAGAGCGCTTTACAGAGGTATACAACAGTACAGATACATAACAGAGCGCTTTACAGAGGTATACAATATTACAGATACATAACAGAGCGCTTTACAGAGGTATGCAACTGTACAGATGCATAACGGAGTGCTTTACAGAGATATACAACAGTACAGATACATAACCAAGCGCTTTACAGAGGTGACAACAGGACAGATACATAACAGAGCGCTTTACAGAGGTATGCAACTGTACAATGCATAACGGAGCACATTACAGAGGTATGCAACTGTACATATGCATAACGGAGCGCTTTACAGAGGTATGCAACTGTACAGATGCATAACGGAGCACTTTACAGAGGTATACAACAGTACAGATACATAACAGAGCACTTTACAGAGGTGACAACAGAACAGATACATAACGGAGCGCTTTACAGAGGTATGCAACTGTACAGATGCATAACGGAGCTCTTTACGGAGGTA
Source organism: Ambystoma mexicanum (assembly GCF_040938575.1). Classification (NCBI taxonomy): domain Eukaryota; kingdom Metazoa; phylum Chordata; class Amphibia; order Caudata; family Ambystomatidae; genus Ambystoma; species Ambystoma mexicanum. Next base: position 108,223,552 of record NC_090939.1, on the reverse strand, counting down.
TGCAACTGTACAGATGCATAACGGAGCGCTTTACAGAGGTATGCAACTGTGCAGATGCGTATACAACATTACAGATGCATCACGGAACGCTTTACAGAGGTATGCAACTGTACAGATGCATAACGGAGCGCTTTACAGAGGTATACAACTGTGCAGACGCGTATATATAACATTACAGATGCATAACGGAGCGCTTTACAGAGGTATACAACATTACAGATGCATAACATAGCGCTTTACAGAGGTATACAACATTACAGATGCATAACAGAGCGCTTTACAGAGGTATACAACAGTACAGATACATAACAGAGCACTTTACAGAGGTATACAACATTACAGATACATAACAGAGCGCTTTACAGAGGTATACAACAGTACAGATACATAACAGAGCGCTTTACAGAGTTATACAACAGAACAAATACATAACAGAGCGCTTTACAGAGGTATACAACATTACAGATACATAACAGAGCGCTTTACAGAGGTATACAACAGTACAGATACATAGCAGAGCACTTTACAGAGGTATACAACATTACAGATACATAACAGAGCACTTTACAGAGGTATGCAACTGTACAGATGCATAACGGAGCGCTTTACAGAGGTATGCAACTGTACAGATGCATAACAGAGAGCTTTACAGAGGTATGTAACTGTGCAGATGCGTATACAACATTACAGAGGCATAACGGAGTGCTTTACAGAGGTATGCAACTGTACAGATGCGTAACGAGCGCTTTACAGAGTTATGCAACTGTACAGATGCATAACAGAGCGCTTTACAGAGGTTTGCAACTGTGCAGATGCGTATACAACAGTACAGTTGCATATCGGAGCGCTTAACAGAGGTATACAACATTACAAATGCATAACAGAGCGCTTTACAGAGGTATACAACATTACAGATACATAACAGAGCGCTTTACAGAGGTATACAACAGTACAGATACATAACAGAGCGCTTTACAGAGGTATGCAACTGTACAGTTGCGTATACAACATTACAGATGCATAACAGAGCGCTTTACAGAGGTATACAACATTACAGATGCATAACAGAGCGCTTTACAGAGGTATACAACAGTACAGATGCATAACAGAGCGCTTTACAGAGGTATACAACAGTGCAGATGCATAACAGAGCGCTTTACAGAGGTATACAACAGTACAGATACATAACAGAGCGCTTTACAGAGGTATACAACATTACAGATACATAACAGGGCGCTTTACAGAGGTATACAACAGTACAGATACATAACAGAGCACTTTACAGAGGTATACAACAGTACAGATACAAAACAGAGCGCTTTACAGAGGTATACAACATTACAGATGCGTATACAACATTACAGATGCGTATACAACATTACAGATGCATAACTCAGCGCTTTACAGAGGTATACAACAGTTCAGATACATAACAGAGTGCTTTACAGAGGTATACAACAGTACAGATACATAACAGAGCGCTTTACAGAGGTGTACAACAGTACAGATACATAGCAGAGCGCTTTACAGAGGTATACAACATTACAGATACATAACAGAGCACTTTACAGAGGTATACAACATTACAGATGCGTATACAACATTACAGATACATAACAGAGCACTTTACAGAGGTATGCATCTGTACAGATGCATAACGGAGCGCTTTACAGAGGTATGCAACTGTACAGATGCATAACGGAGCGCTTCACAGAGGTATGTATCTGTGCAGATGCGAATACAACATTACAGATGCATAATGGATCGCTTTACAGAGGTATGCAACTGTACAGATGCGTAACGGAGCGCTTTACAGAGGTATGCAACTGTACAGATGCATAACGGAGCGCTTTACAGAGGTATGCAACTGTGCAGATGCGTATATAACATTACAGATGCATAACGGAGCGCTTTACAGAGGTATACAACATTACAAATGCATAACAGAGCGCTTTACAGAGGTACACAACATTACAGATACATAACAGAGCGCTTTACAGAGGTATACAACAGTACAGATACATAACAGAGCGCTTTACAGAGGTATGCAACTGTACAGTTGCGTATATAACATTACAGATGCATAACGGAGCGCTTTACAGAGGTATACAACATTACAGATGCATAACAGAGCGCTTTACAGAGGTATACAAGAGTACAGATGCATAACAGAGCGCTTTACAGAGGTATACAACAGTACAGATGCATAACAGAGCGCATTACAGAGGTATACAACAGTACAGATACATAACAGAGCGCTTTACAGAGGTATACAACAGTACAGATACATAACAGAGCGCTTTACAGAGGTATACAACATTACAGATACATAACAGGGCGCTTTACAGAGGTATACAACAGTACAGATACATAACAGATCACTTTACAGAGGTATACAACAGTACAGATACATAACAGAGCGCTTTACAGAGGTATACAACATTACAGATGCGTATACAACATTACAGATGCATAACTCAGTGCTTTACAGAGGTATACAACATTACAGATACATAACAGAGCGCTTTACAGAGGTATGCAACTGTACAGATGCATAACGGAGCGCTTTACAGAGGTATGCAACTGTGCAGATGTGTATACAACATTACAGATGCATAACAGAGCGTTTTACAGAGGTATACAACAGTACAGATACATAACAGAGCGCTTTACAGAGGTATACAACAGTACAGATGCATAACAGAGCGCTTTACAGAGGTATACAACAGTACAGATACATAACAGAGCGCTTTACAGAGGTATACAACAGTACAGATACATAACAGAGCGCTTTGCAGAGGTATACAACATTACAGATACATAACAGAGCACTTTACAGAGGTATACAACAGTACAGATACATAACAGAGCACTTTACAAAGGTATACAACATTACAGATGCGTATCCAACATTACAGATGCATAGCAGAGCATTTTACAGAGGTATGCAACTGTACAGATGCATAACGGAGCGCTTTACAGAGGTATGCAACTGTACAGATGCATAACGGAGCGCTTTACAGAGGTATGAAACTGTACAGATGCATAACGGAGCGCTTTACAGAGGTATGTAACTGTGCAGATGCGTATACAACATTACAGATGCATAACAGAGCGCTTTACAGAGGTATCCAACTGTACAGATGCAGAACGGAGCGCTTTACAGAGGTATGCAACTATACAGATGCATAACGGAGCGCTTTACCGAGGTGTGCAACTGTGCAGATGCGTATACAACATTACAGATGCATAACGGAGCGCTTTACAGAGGTATACAACTGTGCAGATGCGTATACAACATTACAGATGCATAACGGAGCGCTTTACAGAGGTATACAACATTACAAATGCATAACAGAGTGCTTTACAGAGGTATGCAACTGTACAGATGCATAACGGAGCGCTTTACCGAGGTATGCAACTGTGCAGATGCGTATACAACATTACAGATGCATAACGGAGCGCTTTACAGAGGTATACAACAGTACAGATACATAACAGAGCGCTTTACAGAGGTATAAAACAGTACAGATGCATAACAGAGCGCTTTACAGAGGTATACAACAGTTCAGATACATAACATAGTGCTTTACAGAGGTATACAACAGTACAGATACATAACAGAGCGCTTTACAGAGGTTTACAACAGTACAGATACATAGCAGAGCGCTTTACAGAGGTATACAACATTACAGATACATAACAGAGCACTTTACAGAGGTATACAACAGTACAGATACATAACAGAGCACTTTACAGAGGTATACAACATTACAGATGCGTATACAACATTACAGATACATAACAGAGCACTTTACAGAGGTATGCATCTGTACAGATGCATAACGGAGCGCTTTACAGAGGTATGCAACTGTACAGATGCATAACGGAGCGCTTCACAGAGGTATGTAACTGTGCAGATGCGTATACAACATTACAGATGCATAACGGAGCACTTTACAGAGGTATGCAACTGTACAGATGCGTAACGGAGCGCTTTACATAGGTATGCAACTGTACAGATGCATAACGGAGCGCTTTACAGAGGTATGCAACTGTGCAGATGCGTATACAACATTACAGATGCATAACGGAGCGCTTTACAGAGGTATACAACATTACAAATGCATAACAGAGCGCTTTACAGAGGTATGCAACTGTACAGATGCATAACGGAGCGCTTTACCGAGGTATGCAACTGTGCAGATGCGTATACAACATTACAGATGCATAACGGAGCGCTTTACAGAGGTATACAACAGTACAGATACATAACAGAGCGCTTTACAGAGGTATAAAACAGTACAGATGCATAACAGAGCGCTTTACAGAGGTATACAACAGTTCAGATACATAACAGAGTGCTTTACAGAGGTATACAACAGTACAGATACATAACAGAGCGCTTTACAGAGGTTTACAACCGTACAGATACATAGCAGAGCGCTTTACAGAGGTATACAACATTACAGATACATAACAGAGCACTTTACAGAGGTATACAACAGTACAGATACATAACAGAGCACTTTACAGAGGTATACAACATTACAGATGCGTATACAACATTACAGATACATAACAGAGCACTTTACAGAGGTATGCATCTGTACAGATGCATAACGGAGCGCTTTACAGAGGTATGCAACTGTACAGATGCATAACGGAGCGCTTCACAGAGGTATGTAACTGTGCAGATGCGTATACAACATTACAGATGCATAACGGAGCGCTTTACAGAGGTATGCAACTGTACAGATGCGTAACGGAGCGCTTTACAGAGGTATGCAACTGTACAGATGCATAACGGAGCGCTTTACAGAGGTATGCAACTGTGCAGATGCGTATATAACATTACAGATGCATAACGGAGCGCTTTACAGAGGTATACAACATTACAGATACATAACAGAGCGCTTTACAGAGGTATGCAACTGTACAGATGCATAACTGAGCGCTTTACAGAGGTATGCAACTGTGCAGATGCATATACAACATTACAGATGCATAACAGAGAGCTTTACAGAGGTATACAACAGTACAGATACATAACAGAGCGCTTTACAGAGGTATACAATAGTACAGATGCATAACAGAGCGCTTTACAGAGGTATACAACAGTACAGATACATAACAGAGCGCTTTACAGAGGTATACAACAGTACAGATACATAACAGAGCACTTTACAGAGGTATACAACAGTACAGATACATAACAGAGCGCTTTGCAGAGGTATACAACATTACAGATACATAACAGAGCATTTTACAGAGGTATACAACAGTACAGATACATAACATAGCACTTTACAAAGGTATACAACATTACAGATGCGTATACAACATTACAGATACATAACAGAGCGCTTTACAGAGGTATGCAACTGTACAGATGCATAATGGAGCGCTTTACAGAGGTATGCAACTGTACAGATGCATAACGGAGCGCTTTACAGAGGTATACAACAGTACAGATACATAACAGAGCGCTTTACAGAGGTATTCAACAGTACAGATACATAACAGAGCGCTTTGCAGAGGTATACAACATTACAGATACATAACAGAGCGCTTTACAGAGGTATACAACAGTACAGATACATAACAGAGCACTTTACAGAGGTATACAACATTACAGATGCGTATACTATATTACAGATACATAACAGAGCGCTTTACAGAGGTATGTAACTGTACAGATGCATAACGGAGCGCTTTACAGAGGTATGCAACTGTACAGATACATAACAGAGCGCTTTAAAGAGGTATGCAACTGTGCAGATGCGTATACAGCATTACAGATGCATAACAGAGCGCTTTACAGAGGTATGCAACTGTACAGATGCATAACGGAGCGCTTTACAGAGGTATGCAACTGTACAGATGCATAACGGAGCGCTTTACAGAGGTATGCAACTGTGCAGATGCATATACAACATTACAGATGCATAACGGAGCGCTTTACAGAGGTATAAAAACATTACAGATGCATAACGGAGCGCTTTACAGAGGTATACAACATTACAGATGCATAACAGAGCGCTTTACAGAGGTATACAACAGTACAGATACATAACAGAGTGCTTTACAGAGGTATACAACAGTACAGATGCATACCAGAGCGCTTTACAGAGGTATACAACAGTACAGATACATAACAGAGCGCTTTACAGAGGTATACAATATTACAGATACATAACAGAGCGCTTTACAGAGGTATGCAACTGTACAGATGCATAACGGAGTGCTTTACAGAGATATACAACAGTACAGATACATAACCAAGCGCTTTACAGAGGTGACAACAGGACAGATACATAACAGAGCGCTTTACAGAGGTATGCAACTGTACAATGCATAACGGAGCACATTACAGAGGTATGCAACTGTACATATGCATAACGGAGCGCTTTACAGAGGTATGCAACTGTACAGATGCATAACGGAGCACTTTACAGAGGTATACAACAGTACAGATACATAACAGAGCACTTTACAGAGGTGACAACAGAACAGATACATAACGGAGCGCTTTACAGAGGTATGCAACTGTACAGATGCATAACGGAGCTCTTTACGGAGGTATGCAACTGTACAGATGCATAACGGAGCGCTTTACAGAGGTATGCAACTGTGCAGATGCGTATACAACATTACAGATGCATCACGGAACGCTTTACAGAGGTATGCAACTGTACAGATGCATAACGGAGCGCTTTACAGAGGTATACAACTGTGCAGACGCGTATATATAACATTACAGATGCATAACGGAGCGCTTTACAGAGGTATACAACATTACAGATGCATAACATAGCGCTTTACAGAGGTATACAACATTACAGATGCATAACAGAGCGCTTTACAGAGGTATACAACAGTACAGATACATAACAGAGCACTTTACAGAGGTATACAACATTACAGATACATAACAGAGCGCTTTACAGAGGTATACAACAGTACAGATACATAACAGAGCGCTTTACAGAGTTATACAACAGAACAAATACATAACAGAGCGCTTTACAGAGGTATACAACATTACAGATACATAACAGAGCGCTTTACAGAGGTATACAACAGTACAGATACATAGCAGAGCACTTTACAGAGGTATACAACATTACAGATACATAACAGAGCACTTTACAGAGGTATGCAACTGTACAGATGCATAACGGAGCGCTTTACAGAGGTATGCAACTGTACAGATGCATAACAGAGAGCTTTACAGAGGTATGTAACTGTGCAGATGCGTATACAACATTACAGAGGCATAACGGAGTGCTTTACAGAGGTATGCAACTGTACAGATGCGTAACGAGCGCTTTACAGAGTTATGCAACTGTACAGATGCATAACAGAGCGCTTTACAGAGGTTTGCAACTGTGCAGATGCGTATACAACAGTACAGTTGCATATCGGAGCGCTTAACAGAGGTATACAACATTACAAATGCATAACAGAGCGCTTTACAGAGGTATACAACATTACAGATACATAACAGAGCGCTTTACAGAGGTATACAACAGTACAGATACATAACAGAGCGCTTTACAGAGGTATGCAACTGTACAGTTGCGTATACAACATTACAGATGCATAACGGAGCGCTTTACAGAGGTATACAACATTACAGATGCATAACAGAGCGCTTTACAGAGGTATACAACAGTACAGATGCATAACAGAGCGCTTTACAGAGGTATACAACAGTGCAGATGCATAACAGAGCGCTTTACAGAGGTATACAACAGTACAGATACATAACAGAGCGCTTTACAGAGGTATACAACATTACAGATACATAACAGGGCGCTTTACAGAGGTATACAACAGTACAGATACATAACAGAGCACTTTACAGAGGTATACAACAGTACAGATACAAAACAGAGCGCTTTACAGAGGTATACAACATTACAGATGCGTATACAACATTACAGATGCGTATACAACATTACAGATGCATAACTCAGCGCTTTACAGAGGTATACAACAGTTCAGATACATAACAGAGTGCTTTACAGAGGTATACAACAGTACAGATACATAACAGAGCGCTTTACAGAGGTGTACAACAGTACAGATACATAGCAGAGCGCTTTACAGAGGTATACAACATTACAGATACATAACAGAGCACTTTACAGAGGTATACAACATTACAGATGCATATACAACATTACAGATACATAACAGAGCACTTTACAGAGGTATGCATCTGTACAGATGCATAACGGAGCGCTTTACAGAGGTATGCAACTGTACAGATGCATAACGGAGCGCTTCACAGAGGTATGTAACTGTGCAGATGCGAATACAACATTACAGATTCATAATGGATCGCTTTACAGAGGTATGCAACTGTACAGATGCGTAACGGAGCGCTTTACAGAGGTATGCAACTGTACAGATGCATAACGGAGCGCTTTACAGAGGTATGCAACTGTGCAGATGCGTATATAACATTACAGATGCATAACGGAGCGCTTTACAGAGGTATACAACATTACAAATGCATAACAGAGCGCTTTACAGAGGTACACAACATTACAGATACATAACAGAGCGCTTTACAGAGGTATACAACAGTACAGATACATAACAGAGCGCTTTACAGAGGTATGCAACTGTACAGTTGCGTATATAACATTACAGATGCATAACGGAGCGCTTTACAGAGGTATACAACATTACAGATGCATAACAGAGCGCTTTACAGAGGTATACAAGAGTACAGATGCATAACAGAGCGCTTTACAGAGGTATACAACAGTACAGATGCATAACAGAGCGCATTACAGAGGTATACAACAGTACAGATACATAACAGAGCGCTTTACAGAGGTATACAACAGTACAGATACATAACAGAGCGCTTTACAGAGGTATACAACATTACAGATACATAACAGGGCGCTTTACAGAGGTATACAACAGTACAGATACATAACAGATCACTTTACAGAGGTATACAACAGTACAGATACATAACAGAGCGCTTTACAGAGGTATACAACATTACAGATGCGTATACAACATTACAGATGCATAACTCAGTGCTTTACAGAGGTATACAACATTACAGATACATAACAGAGCGCTTTACAGAGGTATGCAACTGTACAGATGCATAACGGAGCGCTTTACAGAGGTATGCAACTGTGCAGATGTGTATACAACATTACAGATGCATAACAGAGCGTTTTACAGAGGTATACAACAGTACAGATACATAACAGAGCGCTTTACAGAGGTATACAACAGTACAGATGCATAACAGAGCGCTTTACAGAGGTATACAACAGTACAGATACATAACAGAGCGCTTTACAGAGGTATACAACAGTACAGATACATAACAGAGCGCTTTGCAGAGGTATACAACATTACAGATACATAACAGAGCACTTTACAGAGGTATACAACAGTACAGATACATAACAGAGCACTTTACAAAGGTATACAACATTACAGATGCGTATCCAACATTACAGATGCATAGCAGAGCATTTTACAGAGGTATGCAACTGTACAGATGCATAACGGAGCGCTTTACAGAGGTATGCAACTGTACAGATGCATAACGGAGCGCTTTACAGAGGTATGAAACTGTACAGATGCATAACGGAGCGCTTTACAGAGGTATGTAACTGTGCAGATGCGTATACAACATTACAGATGCATAACAGAGCGCTTTACAGAGGTATCCAACTGTACAGATGCAGAACGGAGCGCTTTACAGAGGTATGCAACTATACAGATGCATAACGGAGCGCTTTACCGAGGTGTGCAACTGTGCAGATGCGTATACAACATTACAGATGCATAACGGAGCGCTTTACAGAGGTATACAACTGTGCAGATGCGTATACAACATTACAGATGCATAACGGAGCGCTTTACAGAGGTATACAACATTACAAATGCATAACAGAGTGCTTTACAGAGGTATGCAACTGTACAGATGCATAACGGAGCGCTTTACCGAGGTATGCAACTGTGCAGATGCGTATACAACATTACAGATGCATAACGGAGCGCTTTACAGAGGTATACAACAGTACAGATACATAACAGAGCGCTTTACAGAGGTATAAAACAGTACAGATGCATAACAGAGCGCTTTACAGAGGTATACAACAGTTCAGATACATAACATAGTGCTTTACAGAGGTATACAACAGTACAGATACATAACAGAGCGCTTTACAGAGGTTTACAACAGTACAGATACATAGCAGAGCGCTTTACAGAGGTATACAACATTACAGATACATAACAGAGCACTTTACAGAGGTATACAACAGTACAGATACATAACAGAGCACTTTACAGAGGTATACAACATTACAGATGCGTATACAACATTACAGATACATAACAGAGCACTTTACAGAGGTATGCATCTGTACAGATGCATAACGGAGCGCTTTACAGAGGTATGCAACTGTACAGATGCATAACGGAGCGCTTCACAGAGGTATGTAACTGTGCAGATGCGTATACAACATTACAGATGCATAACGGAGCACTTTACAGAGGTATGCAACTGTACAGATGCGTAACGGAGCGCTTTACATAGGTATGCAACTGTACAGATGCATAACGGAGCGCTTTACAGAGGTATGCAACTGTGCAGATGCATATATAACATTACAGATGCATAACGGAGCGCTTTACAGAGGTATACAACATTACAAATGCATAACAGGGCGCTTTACAGAGGTACACAACATTACAGATACATAACAGAGCGCTTTACAGAGGTATACAACAGTACAGATACATAACAGAGCGCTTTACAGAGGTATGCAACTGTACAGTTGCGTATACAACATTACAGATGCCTAACGGAGCGCTTTACAGAGGTATACAACATTACAGATGCATAACAGAGCGCTTTAGAGAGGTATACAAGAGTACAGATGCATAACAGAGCGCTTTACAGAGGTATACAACAGTACAGATGCATAACAGAGCGCATTACAGAGGTATACAACAGTACAGATACATAACAGAGCGCTTTACAGAGGTATACAACAGTACAGATACATAACAGAGCGCTTTACAGAGGTATACAACATTACAGATACATAACAGGGCGCTTTACAGAGGTATACAACAGTACAGATACATAACAGAGCACTTTACAGAGGTATACAACAGTACAGATACATAACAGAGCGCTTTATAGAGGTATACAACATTACAGATGCGTATACAACATTACAGATGCCTATACAACATTACAGATGCATAACTCAGTGCTTTACAGAGGTATACAACATTACAGATACATAACAGAGCGCTTTACAGAGGTATGCAACTGTACAGATGCATAACGGAGCGCTTTACAGAGGTATGCAACTGTGCAGATGCGTATACAACATTACAGATGCATAACAGAGCGCTTTACAGAGGAATACAACAGTACAGATACATAAAAGAGCGCTTTACAGAGGTATACAACAGTACAGATGCATAACAGAGCGCTTTACAGAGGTATACAACAGTACAGATACATAACAGAGCGCTTTACAGAGGTATACAACAGTACAGATACATAACAGAGCGCTTTGCAGAGGTATACAACATTACAGATACATAACAGAGCACTTTACAGAGGTATACAACAGTACAGATACATAACAGAGCACTTTACAAAGGTATACAACATTACAGATGCGTATCCAACATTACAGCTGCATAACAGAGCATTTTACAGAGGTATGCAACTGTACAGATGCATAACGGAGCGCTTTACAGAGGTATGCAACTGTACAGATGCATAACGGAGCGCTTTACAGAGGTATGAAACTGTACAGATGCATAACGGAGCGCTTTACAGAGGTATGTAACTGTGCAGATGCGTATACAACATTACAGATGCATAAGGGAGCGCTTTACAGAGGTATCCAACTGTACAGATGCAGAACGGAGCGCTTTACAGAGGTATGCAACTATACAGATGCATAACGGAGCGCTTTACCGAGGTGTGCAACTGTGCAGATGCGTATACAACATTACAGATGCATAACGGAGCGCTTTACAGAGGTATACAACAGTACAGATGCATAACAGAGCGCTTTACAGAGGTACACAACATTACAGATACATAACAGAGCGCTTTACAGAGGTATACAACAGTACAGATACATAACAGATCGCTTTACAGAGGTATACAACAGTACAGATACATAGCAGAGCGCTTTACAGAGGTATACAACATTACAGATACATAACAGAGCACTTTACAGAGGTATACAACATTACAGATGCGTATACAACATTACAGATACAGAACAGAGCACTTTACAGAGGTATGCATCTGTACAGATGCATAACGGAGCACTTTACAGAGGTATGCAACTGTACAGATGCATAACGGAGCGCTTTACAGAGGTATGTAACTGTGCAGATGCGTATACAACATTACAGATGCATAACGGAGCGCTTTACAGAGGTATGCAACTGTACAGATGCGTAACGGAGCGCTTTACAGAGGTATGCAACTGTACAGATGCATAACGGAGCGCTTTACAGAGGTATGCAACTGTGCAGATGCGTATACAACATTACAGATGCAAAATGGAGCGCTTTACAGAGGTATACAACATTACAAATGCATAACAGAGCGCTTTGCAGAGGTATGCAACTGTACAGATGCATAACGGAGCGCTTTACCGGGGTATGCAACTGTGCAGATGCGTATACAACATTACAGATGCATAACGGAGCGCTTTACAGAGGTATACAACAGTACAGATACATAACAGAGCGCTTTACAGAGGTATAAAACAGTACAGATGCATAACAGAGCGCTTTACAGAGGTATACAACAGTTCAGATACATAACAGAGTGCTTTACAGAGGTATACAACAGTACAGATACATAACAGAGGGCTTTACAGAGGTTTACAACAGTACAGATACATAGCAGAGCGCTTTACAGAGGTATACAACATTACAGATACATAACAGAGCACTTTACAGAGGTATACAACAGTACAGATACATAACAGAGCACTTTACAGAGGTATACAACATTACAGATGCATATACAACATTACAGATACATAACAGCGCACTTTACAGAGGTATGCATCTGTACAGATGCATAACGGAGCGCTTTACAGAGGTATGCAACTGTACAGATGCATAATGGAGCGCTTCACAGAGGTATGTAACTGTGCAGATGCGTATACAACATTACAGATGCATAACGGAGCGCTTCACAGAGGTATGCAACTGTACAGATGCGTAACGGAGCGCTTTACAGAGGTATGCAACTGTACAGATGCATAACGGAGCGCTTTACAGAGGTATGCAACTGTGCAGATGCATATATAACATTACAGATGCATAACGGAGCGCTTTACAGAGGTATACAACATTACAAATGCATAACAGAGCGCTTTACAGAGGTACACAACATTACAGATACATAACAGAGCGCTTTACAGAGGTATACAACAGTACAGATACATAACAGAGCGCTTTACAGAGGTATGCAACTGTACAGTTGCGTATACAACATTACAGATGCCTAACGGAGCGCTTTACAGAGGTATACAACATTACAGATGCATAACAGAGCGCTTTACAGAGGTATACAAGAGTACAGATGCATAACAGAGCGCTTTACAGAGGTATACAACAGTACAGATGCATAACAGAGCGCTTTACAGAGGTATACAACCGTACAGATACATAACAGAGCGCTTTACAGAGGTATACAACAGTACAGATACATAACAGAGCGCTTTACAGAGGTATACAACATTACAGATACATAACAGGGCGCTTTACAGAGGTATACAACAGTACAGATACATAACAGAGCACTTTACAGAGGTATACAACAGTACAGAAACATAACAGAGCGCTTTACAGAGGTATACAACATTACAGATGCGTATACAACATTACAGATGCGTATACAACATTACAGATACATAACAGAGCGCTTTACAGAGGTATGCAACTGTACAGATGCATAACGGAGCGCTTTACAGAGGTATGCAACTGTGCAGATGCGTATTCAACATTACAGATGCATAACGGAGCGCTTTACAGAGGTATACAACAGTACAGATGCATAACAGAGTGCTTTACAGAGGTATACAACAGTACAGATACATAACAGAGCGCTTTACAGAGGTATACAACAGTACAGATACAGAACAGAGCGCTTTACAGAGGTATACAACAGTACAGATACATAACAGAGCGCTTTGCAGAGGTGTACAACATTACAGATACATAACAGAGCACTTTACAGAGGTATACAACAGTACAGATACATAACAGAGCACTTTACAGAGGTTTACAACATTACAGATGCGTATACAACATTACAGATACATAACAGAGCCCTTTACAGAGGTATGCAACTGTACAGATGCACAACGGAGCGCTTTACTGAGGTATGCAACTGTACAGATGCATAACGGAGCGCTTAACAGAGGTATGCAACTGTGCAGATGCGTATACAGCATTACAGATGCATAACAGAGCGCTTTACAGAGGTATGCAAATGTACAGATGCATAACGGAGCGCTTTACAGAGGTATGCAACTGTGAAGATGCGTATACAACAGTACAGATACATAACAGAGCGCTTTACAGAGGTATACAACAGTACAGATGAATAACAGAGCGCTTTACAGAGGTATACAACAGTACAGATACATAACAGAGCGCTTTACAGAGGTATACAACAGTACAGATACATAACAGAGCGCTTTGCAGAGGTATACAACATTACAGATACATAACAGAGCACTTTACAGAGGTATGCAACTGTACAGATGCATAACGGAGCGCTTTACAGAGGTATGCAACTGTACAGATGCATAACGGAGCACTTTACAGAGGTACGTAACTGTGCAGATGCGTGTACAACATTACAGATGCATAACGGAGCGCTTTACAGAGGTATGCAACTGTACAGATGCAGAACGGAGCGCTTTACAGAGGTATGCAACTGTACAGATGCATAACGGAGCGCTTTACCGAGGTATGCAACTGTGCAGATGCGTATACAACATTACAGATGCATAACGGAGCGCTTTACAGAGGTATACAACAGTACAGGTACATAACAGAGCACTTTACAGAGGTATACAACATTACAGATGCTTAACGGAGCGCTTTACAGAGGTATGCAACTGTACAGATGCGTAACGGAGCGCTTTACAGAGGTATGCAACTGTGCAGATGCGTATACAACATTACAGATGCATAACGGAGCGCTTTACAGAGGTATACAACATTACAAATGCATAACAGAGCGCTTCACAGAGATATACAACATTACAGATACATAACAAAACGCTTTACAGAGGTATACAACAGTACAGATACATAACAGAGCGCTTTACAGAGGTATGCAACTGTACAGTTGCGTATACAACATTACAGATGCATAACTGAGCGCTTTACAGAGTTATACAACATTACAGATGCATAACAGAGCGCTTTACAGAGGTATACAACAGTACAGATGCATAACAGAGCGCTTTACAGAGGTATACAACAGTACAGATGCATAACAGAGCGCTTTACAAAGGTATACAACAGTACAGATGCATAACAGAGCGCTTTACAGAGGTATACAACAGTACAGATACATAACAGAGCGCTTTACAGAGGTATACAACATTACAGATACATAACAGAGCACTTTACAGAGGTATACAACAGTACGGATACATAACAGAGCGCTTTACAGAGGTATACAACATTACAGATGCGTATACAACATTACAGATGCATAACTCAGCGCTTTACAGAGGTATACAACATTAGAGATACATAACAGAGCGCTTTACAGAGGTATGCAACTGTACAGATGCATAACGGAGCACTTTACAGAGGTATGCAACTGTGCAGATGCGTATACAACAGTACAGATACATAAGAGAGCGCTTTACAGAGGTATACAACAGTACAGATGCATAACAGAGCGCTTTACAGAGGTATACAACAGTACAGATACCTAACAGAGCGCTTTACAGAGGTATACAACAGTACAGATACATAACAGAGCGCTTTGCAGAGGTATACAACATTACAGATACATAACAGAACACTTTACAGAGGTATACAACATTACAGATACATAACAGAGCACTTTACAGAGGTATACAACATTACAGATGCGTATACAACATTACAGATGCATAACAGAGCACTTTACAGAGGTATGCAACTGTACAGATGCATAACGGAGCGCTTTACAGAGGTATGCAACTGTACAGATGCATAACGGAGCGCTTTACAGAGGTATGTAACTGTGCAGATGTGTATACAACATTACAGATGCATAACGGAGCGCTTTACAGAGGTATGCAACTGTACAGATGCAGAACGGAGCGCTTTACAGAGGTATGCAACTGTACAGATGCATAACGGAGCGCTTTACCGAGGTATGCAACTGTGGAAATGTGTATACAACATTACAAATGCATAACGGAGTGCTTTACAGAGGTATACAACAGTACAGATACATAACAGAGCGCTTTACAGAGGTATACAACAGTACAGATGCATAACAGAGCGCTTTATAGAGGTATACAACAGTACAGATACATAACAGAGCGCTTTACAGGGGTATACAACATTACAGAGACATAACAGAGCGCTTTACAGAGGTATACAACAGTACAGATACATAGCAGAGCGCTTTACAGAGGTATACAACATTACAGATACATAACAGAGCACTTTACAGAGGTATACAACAGTACAGATACATAACAGAGCGCTTTACAGAGGTATACAACATTACAGATGCGTATACAACATTACAGATACATAACAGAGCACTTTACAGAGGTATGCAACTGTACAGATGCATAACAGAGCGCTTTACAGAGGTATGCAACTGTACAGATGCATAACGGAGCGCTTTACAGAGGTATGTAACTGTGCAGATGCGTATACAACATTACAGATGCATAACGGAGCGCTTTACAGAGGTATGCAACTGTACAGATGTGTAACAGAGCGCTTTACAGAGGTATGCAACTGTACAGATGCATAACCGAGCGCTTTACAGAGGTATGCAACTGTGCAGATGCGTATACAACATTACAGATGCATAACGGAGCGCTTTACAGAGGTATACAACATTACAAATGCATAACAGAACGCTTTACAGAGGTATACAACATTACAGATACATAACAGAGCGCTTTACAGAGGTATACAACAGTACAGATACATAACAGAGCGCTTTACAGAGGTATGCAACTGTACAGTTGCGTATACAACATTACAGATGCATAACGGAGCGCTTTACAGAGGTATACAACATTACAGATGCATAACAGAGCGCTTTACAGAGGTATACAACAGTACAGATGCATAACAGAGCGCTTTACAGAGGTATACAACCGTACAGATACATAACAGAGCGCTTTACAGAGGTATACAACAGTACAGATACATAACAGAGCGCTTTACAGAGGTATACAACATTACAGATACATAACAGAGCGCTTTACAGAGGTATACAACAGTACAGATACATAACAGAGCGCTTTACAGAGGTATACAACATTACAGATACATAACTCAGCGCTTTACAGAGGTATACAACTTTACAGATACATAACAGAGCGCTTTACAGAGGTATGCAACTGTACAGATGCATAACGGAGCGCTTTACAGAGGTATGCAACTGTACAGTTGCGTATACAACATTACAGATGCATAACTGAGCGCTTTACAGAGTTATACAACATTACAGATGCATAACAGAGCGCTTTACAGAGGTATACAACAGTACAGATGCATAACAGAGCGCTTTACAGAGGTATACAACAGTACAGATGCATAACAGAGCGCTTTACAGAGGTATACAACAGTACAGATGCATAACAGAGCGCTTTACAGAGGTATACAACAGTACAGATACATAACAGAGCGCTTTACAGAGGTATACAACATTACAGATACATAACAGAGCACTTTACAGAGGTATACAACAGTACGGATACATAACAGAGCGCTTTACAGAGGTATACAACATTACAGATGCGTATACAACATTACAGATGCATAACTCAGCGCTTTACAGAGGTATACAACATTAGAGATACATAACAGAGCGCTTTACAGAGGTATGCAACTGTACAGATGCATAACGGAGCACTTTACAGAGGTATGCAACTGTGCAGATGCGTATACAACAGTACAGATACATAAGAGAGCGCTTTACAGAGGTATACAACAGTACAGATGCATAACAGAGCGCTTTACAGAGGTATACAACAGTACAGATACCTAACAGAGCGCTTTACAGAGGTATACAACAGTACAGATACATAACAGAGCGCTTTGCAGAGGTATACAACATTACAGATACATAACAGAACACTTTACAGAGGTATACAACATTACAGATACATAACAGAGCACTTTACAGAGGTATACAACATTACAGATGCGTATACAACATTACAGATGCATAACAGAGCACTTTACAGAGGTATGCAACTGTACAGATGCATAACGGAGCGCTTTACAGAGGTATGCAACTGTACAGATGCATAACGGAGCGCTTTACAGAGGTATGTAACTGTGCAGATGTGTATACAACATTACAGATGCATAACGGAGCGCTTTACAGAGGTATGCAACTGTACAGATGCAGAACGGAGCGCTTTACAGAGGTATGCAACTGTACAGATGCATAACGGAGCGCTTTACCGAGGTATGCAACTGTGGAAATGTGTATACAACATTACAAATGCATAACGGAGTGCTTTACAGAGGTATACAACAGTACAGATACATAACAGAGCGCTTTACAGAGGTATACAACAGTACAGATGCATAACAGAGCGCTTTACAGAGGTATACAACAGTACAGATACATAACAGAGCGCTTTACAGGGGTATACAACATTACAGAGACATAACAGAGCGCTTTACAGAGGTATACAACAGTACAGATACATAGCAGAGCGCTTTACAGAGGTATACAACATTACAGATACATAACAGAGCACTTTACAGAGGTATACAACAGTACAGATACATAACAGAGCGCTTTACAGAGGTATACAACATTACAGATCCGTATACAACATTACAGATACATAACAGAGCACTTTACAGAGGTATGCAACTGTACAGATGCATAACGGAGCGCTTTACAGAGGTATGCAACTGTACAGATGCATAACGGAGCGCTTTACAGAGGTATGTAACTGTGCAGATGCGTATACAACATTACAGATGCATAACGGAGCGCTTTACAGAGGTATGCAACTGTACAGATGTGTAACAGAGCGCTTTACAGAGGTATGCAACTGTACAGATGCATAACCGAGCGCTTTACAGAGGTATGCAACTGTGCAGATGCGTATACAACATTACAGATGCATAACGGAGCGCTTTACAGAGGTATGCAACATTACAAATGCATAACAGAGCGCTTTACAGAGGTATACAACATTACAGATACATAACAGAGCGCTTTACAGAGGTATACAACAGTACAGATACATAACAGAGCGCTTTACAGAGGTATGCAACTGTACAGTTGCGTATACAACATTACAGATGCATAACGGAGCGCTTTACAGAGGTATACAACATTACAGCTGCATAACAGAGCGCTTTACAGAGGTATACAACAGTACAGATGCATAACAGAGCGCTTTACAGAGGTATACAACCGTACAGATACATAACAGAGCGCTTTACAGAGGTATACAACAGTACAGATACATAACAGAGCGCTTTACAGAGGTATACAACATTACAGATACATAACAGAGCGCTTTACAGAGGTATACAACAGTACAGATACATAACAGAGCGCTTTACAGAGGTATACAACATTACAGATACATAACTCAGCGCTTTACAGAGGTATACAACTTTACAGATACATAACAGAGCGCTTTACAGAGGTATGCAACTGTACAGATGCATAACGGAGCGCTTTACAGAGGTATGCAACTGTGCAGATGCGTATACAACAGTACAGATACATAACAGAGCGCTTTACAGAGGTATACAACAGTACAGATGCATAACAGAGCGCTTTACAGAGGTATACAACATTACAGATACCTAACAGAGCGCTTTACAGAGGTATACAACAGTACAGATACATAACAGAGCGCTTTGCAGAGGTATACAACATTACAGATACATAACAGAGCACTTTACAGAGGTATACAACATTACAGATACATAACAGAGCACTTTACAGAGGTATACAACATTACAGATGCGTATACAACATTACAGATGCATAACAGAGCACTTTATAGAGGTATGCAACTGTACAGATGCATAACGGAGCGCTTTACAGAGGTATGCAACTGTACAGATGCATAACGGAGCGCTTTACAGAGGTATGTAACTGTGCAGATGCGTATACAACATTACAGATGCATAACGGAGCGCTTTACAGAGGTATGCAACTGTACAGATGCGTAACGGAGCGCTTTACAGAGGTATGCAACTGTACAGATGCATAACGGAGCGCTTTACAGAGGTATGCAACTGTACAGATGCATAACGGAGCGCTTTACCGAGGTATGCAACTGTGGAAATGCGTATACAACATTACAGATGCATAACGGAGCGCTTTACAGAGGTATAAAACAGTACAGATACATAACAGAGCGCTTTACAGAGGTATACAACAGTACAGATGCATAACAGAGCGCTTTACAGAGGTATACAACAGTACAGATACCTAACAGAGCGCTATACAGAGGTATACAACAGTACAGATACATAACAGAGCGCTTTGCAGAGGTATACAACATTACAGATACATAACAGAGCACTTTACAGAGGTATACAACATTACAGATACATAACAGAGCACTTTACAGAGGTATACAACATTACAGATGCGTATACATCATTACAGATGCATAACAGAGCACTTTACAAAGGTATGCAACTGTACAGATGCATAACGGAGCGCTTTACAGAGGTATGCAACTGTACAGATGCATAACGGAGCGCTTTACAGAGGTATGTAACTGTGCAGATGTGTATACAACATTACAGATGCATAACGGAGCGCTTTACAGAGGTATGCAACTGTACAGATGCAGAACGGAGCGCTTTACAGAGGTATGCAACTGTACAGATGCATAACGGAGCGCTTTACCGAGGTATGCAACTGTGCAGATGCATATATAACATTACAGATGCATAACGGAGCGCTTTACAGAGGTATACAACATTACAAATGCATAACAGAGCGCTTTACAGAGGTACACAACATTACAGATACATAACAGAGCGCTTTACAGAGGTATGCAACTGTACAGATGCGTAACGGAGCGCTTTACAGAGGTATGCAACTGTACAGATGCATAACGGAGTGCTTTACAGAGGTATGCAACTGTGCAGATGCATATATAACATTACAGATGCATAACGGAGCGCTTTACAGAGGTATACAACATTACAAATGCATAACAGAGCGCTTTACAGAGGTACACAACATTACAGATACATAACAGAGCGCTTTACAGAGGTATACAACAGTACAGATACATAACAGAGCGCTTTACAGAGGTATGCAACTGTACAGTTGCGTATACAACATTACAGATGCATAACAGAGCACTTTACAGAGGTATGCAACTGTACAGATGCATAACGGAGCGCTTTACAGAGGTATGCAACTGTACAGATGCATAACAGAGCGCTTTACAGAGGTATACAACAGTACAGATACATAACAGAGCGCTTTACAGAGGTATGCAACTGTACAGTTGCGTATACAACATTACAGATGCATAACAGAGCACTTTACAGAGGTATGCAACTGTACAGATGCATAACGGAGCGCTTTACAGAGGTATGCAACTGTACAGATGCGTAACGGAGCGCTTTACAGAGGTATGCAACTGTACAGATGCATAACGGAGTGCTTTACAGAGGTATGCAACTGTGCAGATGCATATATAACATTACAGATGCATAACGGAGCGCTTTACAGAGGTATACAACATTACAAATGCATAACAGAGCGCTTTACAGAGGTACACAACATTACAGATACATAACAGAGCGCTTTACAGAGGTATACAACAGTACAGATACATAACAGAGCGCTTTACAGAGGTATGCAACTGTACAGTTGCGTATACAACATTACAGATGCATAACAGAGCACTTTACAGAGGTATGCAACTGTACAGATGCATAACGGAGCGCTTTACAGAGGTATGCAACTGTACAGATGCATAACAGAGCGCTTTACAGAGGTATGTAACTGTGCAGATGCGTATACAACATTACAGATGCATAACGGAGCGCTTTACAGAGGTATGCAACTGTACAGATGCAGAACGGAGCGCTTTACAGAGGTATGCAACTGTACAGATGCATAACGGAGCGCTTTACCGAGGTATGCAACTGTGGAAATGTGTATACAACATTACAAATGCATAACGGAGTGCTTTACAGAGGTATACAACAGTACAGATACATAACAGAGCGCTTTACAGAGGTATACAACAGTACAGATGCATAACAGAGCGCTTTACAGAGGTATACAACAGTACAGATACATAACAGAGTGCTTTACAGGGGTATACAACATTACAGAGACATAACAGAGCGCTTTACAGAGGTATACAACAGTACAGATACATAGCAGAGCGCTTTACAGGGGTATACAACATTACAGATACATAACAGAGCACTTTACAGAGGTATACAACAGTACAGATACATAACAGAGCGCTTTACAGAGGTATACAACATTACAGATGCGTATACAACATTACAGATACATAACAGAGCACTTTACAGAGGTATGCAACTGTACAGATGCATAACGGAGCGCTTTACAGAGGTATGCAACTGTACAGATGCATAACGGAGTGCTTTACAGAGGTATGCAACTGTGCAGATGCATATATAACATTACAGATGCATAACGGAGCGCTTTACAGAGGTATACAACATTACAAATGCATAACAGAGCGCTTTACAGAGGTACACAACATTACAGATACATAACAGAGCGCTTTACAGAGGTATACAACAGTACAGATACATAACAGAGCGCTTTACAGAGGTATGCAACTGTACAGTTGCGTATACAACATTACAGATGCATAACAGAGCACTTTACAGAGGTATGCAACTGTACAGATGCATAACGGAGCGCTTTACAGAGGTATGCAACTGTACAGATGCATAACAGAGCGCTTTACAGAGGTATGTAACTGTGCAGATGCGTATACAACATTACAGATGCATAACGGAGCGCTTTACAGAGGTATGCAACTGTACAGATGCAGAACGGAGCGCTTTACAGAGGTATGCAACTGTACAGATGCATAACGGAGCGCTTTACCGAGGTATGCAACTGTGGAAATGTGTATACAACATTACAAATGCATAACAGAGTGCTTTACAGAGGTATACAACAGTACAGATACATAACAGAGCGCTTTACAGAGGTATACAACAGTACAGATGCATAACAGAGTGCTTTACAGAGGTATACAACAGTACAGATACATAACAGAGCGCTTTACAGGGGTATACAACATTACAGAGACATAACAGAGCGCTTTACAGAGGTATACAACAGTACAGATACATAGCAGAGCACTTTACAGAGGTATACAACATTACAGATACATAACAGAGCACTTTACAGAGGTATACAACAGTACAGATACATAACAGAGCGCTTTACAGAGGTATACAACATTACAGATGCGTATACAACATTACAGATACATAACAGAGCACTTTACAGAGGTATGCAACTGTACAGATGCATAACGGAGCGCTTTACAGAGGTATGCAACTGTACAGATGCATAACGGAGCGCTTTACAGGGGTATATAACTGTGCAGATGCGTATACAACATTACAGATGCATAACGGAGCGCTTTACAGAGGTATGCAACTGTACAGATGTGTAACAGAGCGCTTTACAGAGGTATGCAACTGTACAGATGCATAACCGAGCGCTTTACAGAGGTATGCAACTGTGCAGATGCGTATACAACATTACAGATGCATAACGGAGCGCTTTACAGAGGTATACAACATTACAAATACATAACAGAGCGCTTTACAGAGGTATACAACATTACAGATACATAACAGAGCGCTTTACAGAGGTATACAACAGTACAGATACATAACAGAGCGCTTTACAGAGGTATGCAACTGTACAGTTGCGTATACAACATTACAGATGCATAACGGAGCGCTTTACAGAGGTATACAACATTACAGATGCATAACAGAGCGCTTTACAGAGGTATACAACAGTACAGATGCATAACAGAGCGCTTTACAGAGGTATACAACCGTACAGATACATAACAGAGCGCTTTACAGAGGTATACAACAGTACAGATACATAACAGAGCGCTTTACAGAGGTATACAACATTACAGATACATAACAGAGCGCTTTACAGAGGTATACAACAGTACAGATACATAACAGAGCGCTTTACAGAGGTATACAACATTACAGATACATAACTCAGCGCTTTACAGAGGTATACAACATTACAGATACATAACAGAGCGCTTTACAGAGGTATGCAACTGTACAGATGCATAACGGAGCGCTTTACAGAGGTATGCAACTGTGCAGATGCGTATACAACAGTACAGATACATAACAGAGCGCTTTACAGAGGTATACAACAGTACAGATGCATAACAGAGCGCTTTACAGAGGTATACAACATTACAGATACCTAACAGAGCGCTTTACAGAGGTATACAACAGTACAGATACATAACAGAGCGCTTTGCAGAGGTATACAACATTACAGATACATAACAGAGCACTTTACAGAGGTATACAACATTACAGATACATAACAGAGCACTTTACAGAGGTATACAACATTACAGATGCGTATACAACATTACAGATGCATAACAGAGCACTTTACAGAGGTATGCAACTGTACAGATGCATAACGGAGCGCTTTACAGAGGTATGCAACTGTACAGATGCATAACGGAGCGCTTTACAGAGGTATGTAACTGTGCAGATGCGTATACAACATTACAGATGCATAACGGAGCTCTTTACAGAGGTATGCAACTGTACAGATGCAGAACGGAGCGCTTTACAGAGGTATGCAACTGTACAGATGCATAACGGAGCGCTTTACCGAGGTATGCAACTGTGGAAATGCGTATACAACATTACAGATGCATAACGGAGCGCTTTACAGAGGTATAAAACAGTACAGATACATAACAGAGCGCTTTACAGAGGTATACAACAGTACAGATGCATAACAGAGCGCTTTACAGAGGTATACAACAGTACAGATACCTAACAGAGCGCTTTACAGAGGTATACAACAGTACAGATACATAACAGAGCGCTTTGCAGAGGTATACAACATTACAGATACATAACAGAGCACTTTACAGAGGTATACAACATTACAGATACATAACAGAGCACTTTACAGAGGTATACAACATTACAGATGCGTATACAACATTACAGATGCATAACAGAGCACTTTACAAAGGTATGCAACTGTACAGATGCATAACGGAGCGCTTTACAGAGGTATGCAACTGTACAGATGCATAACGGAGCGCTTTACAGAGGTATGTAACTGTGCAGATGTGTATACAACATTACAGATGCATAACGGAGCGCTTTACAGAGGTATGCAACTGTACAGATGCAGAACGGAGCGCTTTACAGAGGTATGCAACTGTACAGATGCATAACGGAGCGCTTTACCGAGGTATGCAACTGTGCAGATGCATATATAACATTACAGATGCATAACGGAGCGCTTTACAGAGGTATACAACATTACAAATGCATAACAGAGCGCTTTACAGAGGTACACAACATTACAGATACATAACAGAGCGCTTTACAGAGGTATGCAACTGTACAGATGCGTAACGGAGCGCTTTACAGAGGTATGCTACTGTACAGATGCATAACGGAGTGCTTTACAGAGGTATGCAACTGTGCAGATGCATATATAACATTACAGATGCATAACGGAGCGCTTTACAGAGGTATACAACATTACAAATGCATAACAGAGCGCTTTACAGAGGTACACAACATTACAGATACATAACAGAGCGCTTTACAGAGGTATACAACAGTACAGATACATAACAGAGCGCTTTACAGAGGTATGCAACTGTACAGTTGCGTATACAACATTACAGATGCCTAACGGAGCGCGTTACAGAGGTATACAACATTACAGATGCATAACAGAGCGCTTTACAGAGGTATACAAGAGTACAGATGCATAACAGAGCGCTTTACAGAGGTATACAACAGTACAGATGCATAACAGAGCGCATTACAGAGGTATACAACAGTACAGATACATAACAGAGCGCTTTACAGAGGTATACAACAGTACAGATACATAACAGAGCGCTTTACAGAGGTATACAACATTACAGATACATAACAGGGCGCTTTACAGAGGTATACAACAGTACAGATACATAACAGAGCACTTTACAGAGGTATACAACAGTACAGATACATAACAGAGCGCTTTATAGAGGTATACAACATTACAGATGTGTATACAACATTACAGATGCCTATACAACATTACAGATGCATAACTCAGTGCTTTACAGAGGTATCCAACATTACAGATGCATAACAGAGCATTTTACAGAGGTATGCAACTGTACAGATGCATAACGGAGCGCTTTACAGAGGTATGCAACTGTACAGATGCATAACAGAGCGCTTTACAGAGGTATGAAACTGTACAGATGCATAACGGAGCGCTTTACAGAGGTATGTAACTGTGCAGATGCGTATACAACATTACAGATGCATAAGGGAGCGCTTTACAGAGGTATCCAACTGTACAGATGCAGAACGGAGCGCTTTACAGAGGTATGCAACTATACAGATGCATAACGGAGCGCTTTACCGAGGTGTGCAACTGTGCAGATGCGTATACAACATTACAGATGCATAACGGAGCGCTTTACAGAGGTATACAACAGTACAGATACATAACAGAGCGCTTTACAGAGGTACACAACATTACAGATACATAACAGAGCGCTTTACAGAGGTATACAACAGTACAGATACATAACAGATCGCTTTACAGAGGTATACAACAGTACAGATACATAGCAGAGCGCTTTACAGAGGTATACAACATTACAGATACATAACAGAGCACTTTACAGAGGTATACAACATTACAGATGCGTATACAACATTACAGATACATAACAGAGCACTTTACAGAGGTATGCATCTGTACAGATGCATAACGGAGCACTTTACAGAGGTATGCAACTGTACAGATGCATAATGGAGCGCTTTACAGAGGTATGTAACTGTGAAGATGCGTATACAACATTACAGATGCATAACGGAGCGCTTTACAGAGGTATGCAACTGTACAGATGCGTAACGGAGCGCTTTACAGAGGTATGCAACTGTACAGATGCATAACGGAGCGCTTTACAGAGGTATGCAACTGTGCAGATGCGTATACAACATTACAGATGCATAATGGAGCGCTTTACAGAGGTATACAACATTACAAATGCATAACAGAGCGCTTTACAGAGGTATGCAACTGTACAGATGCATAACGGAGCGCTTTACCGAGGTATGCAACTGTGCAGATGCGTATACAACATTACAGATGCATAACGGAGCGCTTTACAGAGGTATACAACAGTACAGATACATAACAGAGCGCTTTACAGAGGTATAAAACAGTACAGATGCATAACAGCGCTTTACAGAGGTATACAGCAGTTCAGATACATAACAGAGTGCTTTACAGAGGTATACAACAGTACAGATACATAACAGAGCGCTTTACAGAGGTTTACAACAGTACAGATACATAGCAGAGCGCTTTACAGAGGTATACAACATTACAGATACATAACAGAGCACTTTACAGAGGTATACAACAGTACAGATACATAACAGAGCACTTTACAGAGGTATACAACATTACAGATGCGTATACAACATTACAGATACATAACAGAGCACTTTACAGAGGTATGCATCTGTACAGTTGCATAACGGAGCGCTTTACAGAGGTATGCAACTGTACAGATGCATAATGGAGCGCTTCACAGAGGTATGTAACTGTGCAGATGCGTATACAACATTAGAGATGCATAACGGAGTGCTTCACAGAGGTATGCAACTGTACAGATGCGTAACGGAGCGCTTTACAGAGGTATGCAACTGTACAGATGCATAACGGAGCGCTTTACAGAGGTATGCAACTGTGCAGATGCGTATATAACATTACAGATGCATAACAGAGCGCTTTACCGAGGTATACAACATTACAAATGCATAACAGAGCGCTTTACAGAGGTACACAACATTACAGATACATAACAGAGCGCTTTACAGAGGTATACAACAGTACAGATACATAACAGAGCGCTTTACAGAGGTATGCAACTGTACAGTTGCGTATACAACATTACAGATGCCTAACGGAGCGCTTTACAGAGGTATACAACATTACAGATGCATAACAGAGCGCTTTACAGAGGTATACAAGAGTACAGATGCATAACAGAGCGCTTTACAGAGGTATACAACAGTACAGATGCATAACAGAGCGCTTTACAGAGGTATACAACCATACAGATACATAACAGAGCGCTTTACAGAGGTATACAACAGTACAGATACATAACAGAGCGCTTTACAGAGGTATACAACATTACAGATACATAACAGGGCGCTTTACAGAGGTATACAACAGTACAGATACATAACAGAGCACTTTACAGAGGTATACAACAGTACAGATACATAACAGAGCGCTTTACAGAGGTATACAACATTACAGATGCGTATACAACATTACAGATGCGTATACAACATTACAGATGCATAACTCAGCGCTTTACAGAGGTATACAACATTACAGATACATAACAGAGCGCTTTACAGAGGTATACAACAGTACAGATACATAACAGAGCGCTTTGCAGAGGTATACAACATTACAGATACATAACAGAGCACTTTACAGAGGTATACAACAGTACAGATACATAACAGAGCACTTTACAGAGGTTTACAACATTACAGATGCGTATACAACATTACAGATACATAACAGAGCCCTTTACAGAGGTATGCAACTGTACAGATGCACAACGGAGCGCTTTACTGAGGTATGCAACTGTACAGATGCATAACGGAGCGCTTAACAGAGGTATGCAACTGTGCAGATGCGTATACAGCATTACAGATGCATAACAGAGCGCTTTACAGAGGTATGCAAATGTACAGATGCATAACGGAGCGCTTTACAGAGGTATGCAACTGTGAAGATGCGTATACAACAGTACAGATACATAACAGAGCGCTTTACAGAGGTATACAACAGTACAGATGAATAACAGAGCGCTTTACAGAGGTATACAACAGTACAGATACATAACAGAGCGCTTTACAGAGGTATACAACAGTACAGATACATAACAGAGCGCTTTGCAGAGGTATACAACATTACAGATACATAACAGAGCACTTTACAGAGGTATGCAACTGTACAGATGCATAACGGAGCGCTTTACAGAGGTATGCAACTGTACAGATGCATAACAGAGCACTTTACAGAGGTACGTAACTGTGCAGATGCGTGTACAACATTACAGATGCATAACGGAGCGCTTTACAGAGGTATGCAACTGTACAGATGCAGAACGGAGCGCTTTACAGAGGTATGCAACTGTACAGATGCATAACAGAGCGCTTTACCGAGGTATGCAACTGTGCAGATGCGTATACAACATTACAGATGCATAACGGAGCGCTTTACAGAGGTATACAACAGTACAGGTACATAACAGAGCACTTTACAGAGGTATACAACATTACAGATGCTTAACGGAGCGCTTTACAGAGGTATGCAACTGTACAGATGCGTAACGGAGAGCTTTAGAGAGGTATGCAACTGTGCAGATGCGTATACAACATTACAGATGCATAACGGAGCGCTTTACAGAGGTATACAACATTACAAATGCATAACAGAGCGCTTCACAGAGATATACAACATTACAGATACATAACAAAACGCTTTACAGAGGTATACAACAGTACAGATACATAACAGAGCGCTTTACAGAGGTATGCAACTGTACAGTTGCGTATACAACATTACAGATGCATAACTGAGCGCTTTACAGAGTTATACAACATTACAGATGCATAACAGAGCGCTTTACAGAGGTATACAACAGTACAGATGCATAACAGAGCGCTTTACAGAGGTATACAACAGTACAGATGCATAACAGAGCGCTTTACAGAGGTATACAACAGTACAGATGCATAACAGAGCGCTTTACAAAGGTATACAACAGTACAGATACATAACAGAGCGCTTTACAGAGGTATACAACATTACAGATACATAACAGAGCACTTTACAGAGGTATACAACAGTACGGATACATAACAGAGCGCTTTACAGAGGTATACAACATTACAGATGCCTATACAACATTACAGATGCATAACTCAGCGCTTTACAGAGGTATACAACATTAGAGATACATAACAGAGCGCTTTACAGAGGTATGCAACTGTACAGATGCATAACGGAGCGCTTTACAGAGGTATGCAACTGTGCAGATGCGTATACAACAGTACAGATACATAAGAGAGCGCTTTACAGAGGTATACAACAGTACAGATGCATAACAGAGCGCTTTACAGAGGTATACAACAGTACAGATACCTAACAGAGCGCTTTACAGAGGTATACAACAGTACAGATACATAACAGAGCGCTTTGCAGAGGTATACAACATTACAGATACATAACAGAACACTTTACAGAGGTATACAACATTACAGATACATAACAGCGCACTTTACAGAGGTATACAACATTACAGATGTGTATACAACATTACAGATGCATAACAGAGCACTTTACAGAGGTATGCAACTGTACAGATGCATAACGGAGCGCTTTACAGAGGTATGCAACTGTACAGATGCATAACGGAGCGCTTTACAGAGGTATGTAACTGTGCAGATGCGTATACAACATTACAGATGCATAACGGAGCGCTTTACAGAGGTATACAACAGTACAGATGCATAACAGAGTGCTTTACAGAGGTATACAACAGTACAGAGACATAACAGAGCGCTTTACAGAGGTATACAACAGTACAGATACAGAACAGAGCGCTTTACAGAGGTATACAACAGTACAGATACATAACAGAGCGCTTTGCAGAGGTATACAACATTACAGATACATAACAGAGCACTTTACAGAGGTATACAACAGTACAGATACATAACAGAGCACTTTACAGAGGTTTACAACATTACAGATGCGTATACAACATTACAGATACATAACAGAGCCCTTTACAGAGGTATGCAACTGTACAGATGCACAACAGAGCGCTTTACTGAGGTATGCAACTGTACAGATGCATAACGGAGCGCTTAACAGAGGTATGCAACTGTGCAGATGCGTATACAGCATTACAGATGCATAACAGAGCGCTTTACAGAGGTATGCAAATGTACAGATGCATAACGGAGCGCTTTACAGAGGTATGCAACTGTGAAGATGCGTATACAACAGTACAGATACATAACAGAGCGCTTTACAGAGGTATACAACAGTACAGATGAATAACAGAGCGCTTTACAGAGGTATACAACAGTACAGATACATAACAGAGCGCTTTACAGAGGTATACAACAGTACAGATACATAACAGAGCGCTTTGCAGAGGTATACAACATTACAGATACATAACAGAGCACTTTACAGAGGTATGCAACTGTACAGATGCATAACGGAGCGCTTTACAGAGGTATGCAACTGTACAGATGCATAACGGAGCACTTTACAGAGGTACGTAACTGTGCAGATGCGTGTACAACATTACAGATGCATAACGGAGCGCTTTACAGAGGTATGCAACTGTACAGATGCAGAACGGAGCGCTTTACAGAGGTATGCAACTGTACAGATGCATAACGGAGCGCTTTACCGAGGTATGCAACTGTGCAGATGCGTATACAACATTACAGATGCATAACGGAGCGCTTTACAGAGGTATACAACAGTACAGGTACATAACAGAGCACTTTACAGAGGTATACAACATTACAGATGCTTAACGGAGCGCTTTACAGAGGTATGCAACTGTACAGATGCGTAACGGAGAGCTTTAGAGAGGTATGCAACTGTGCAGATGCGTATACAACATTACAGATGCATAACGGAGCGCTTTACAGAGGTATACAACATTACAAATGCATAACAGAGCGCTTCACAGAGATATACAACATTACAGATACATAACAAAACGCTTTACAGAGGTATACAACAGTACAGATACATAACAGAGCGCTTTACAGAGGTATGCAACTGTACAGTTGCGTATACAACATTACAGATGCATAACTGAGCGCTTTACAGAGTTATACAACATTACAGATGCATAACAGAGCGCTTTACAGAGGTATACAACAGTACAGATGCATAACAGAGCGCTTTACAGAGGTATACAACAGTACAGCTGCATAACAGAGCGCTTTACAGAGGTATACAACAGTACAGATGCATAACAGAGCGCTTTACAGAGGTATAAACAGTACAGATACATAACAGAGCGCTTTACAGAGGTATACAACATTACAGATACACAACAGAGCACTTTACAGAGGTATACAACAGTACGGATACATAACAGAGCGCTTTACAGAGGTATACAACATTACAGATGCGTATACAACATTACAGATGCATAACTCAGCGCTTTACAGAGGTATACAACATTAGAGATACATAACAGAGCGCTTTACAGAGGTATGCAACTGTACAGATGCATAACGGAGCGCTTTACAGAGGTATGCAACTGTGCAGATGTGTATACAACAGTACAGATACATAAGAGAGCGCTTTACAGAGGTATACAACAGTACAGATACCTAACAGAGCGCTTTACAGAGGTATACAACAGTACAGATACATAACAGAGCGCTTTGCAGAGGTATACAACATTACAGATACATAACAGAACACTTTACAGAGGTATACAACATTACAGATACATAACAGAGCACTTTACAGAGGTATACAACATTACAGATGCGTATACAACATTACAGATGCATAACAGAGCACTTTACAGAGGTATGCAACTGTACAGATGCATAACGGAGCGCTTTACAGAGGTATGCAACTGTACAGATGCATAACAGAGCGCTTTACAGAGGTATACAACAGTACAGATACCTAACAGAGCGCTTTACAGAGGTATACAACAGTACAGATACATAACAGAGCGCTTTGCAGAGGTATACAACATTACAGATACATAACAGAACACTTTACAGAGGTATACAACATTACAGATACATAACAGAGCACTTTACAGAGGTATACAACATTACAGATGCGTATACAACATTACAGATGCATAACAGAGCACTTTACAGAGGTATGCAACTGTACAGATGCATAACGGAGCGCTTTACAGAGGTATGCAACTGTACAGATGCATAACGGAGCGCTTTACAGAGGTATGTAACTGTGCAGATGCGTATACAACATTACAGATGCATAACGGAGCGCTTTACAGAGGTATGCAACTGTACATATGCAGAACGGAGCGCTTTACAGAGGTATGCAACTGTACAGATGCATAACGGAGCGCTTTACCGAGGTATGCAACTGTGGAAATGTGTATACAACATTACAAATGCATAACGGAGTGCTTTACAGAGGTATACAACAGTACAGATACATAACAGAGCGCTTTACAGAGGTATACAACAGTACAGATGCATAACAGAGCGCTTTACAGAGGTATACAACAGTACAGATACATAACAGAGCGCTTTACAGGGGTATACAACATTACAGAGACATAACAGAGCGCTTTACAGAGGTATACAACAGTACAGATACATAGCAGAGCGCTTTACAGAGGTATACAACATTACAGATACATAACAGAGCACTTTACAGAGGTATACAACAGTACAGATACATAACAGAGCGCTTTACAGAGGTATACAACATTACAGATGCGTATACAACATTACAGATACATAACAGAGCACTTTACAGAGGTATGCAACTGTACAGATGCATAACGGAGCGCTTTACAGAGGTATGCAACTGTACAGATGCATAACGGAGCGCTTTACAGAGGTATGTAACTGTGCAGATGCGTATACAACATTACAGATGCATAACGGAGCGCTTTACAGAGGTATGCAACTGTACAGATGTGTAACAGAGCGCTTTACAGAGGTATGCAACTGTACAGATGCATAACCGAGCGCTTTACAGAGGTATGCAACTGTGCAGATGCGTATACAACATTACAGATGCATAACGGAGCGCTTTACAGAGGTATGCAACATTACAAATGCATAACAGAGCGCTTTACAGAGGTATACAACATTACAGATACATAACAGAGCGCTTTACAGAGGTATACAACAGTACAGATACATAACAGAGCGCTTTACAGAGGTATGCAACTGTACAGTTGCGTATACAACATTACAGATGCATAACGGAGCGCTTTACAGAGGTATACAACATTACAGATGCATAACAGAGCGCTTTACAGAGGTATACAACAGTACAGATGCATAACAGAGCGCTTTACAGAGGTATACAACCGTACAGATACATAACAGAGTGCTTTACAGAGGTATACAACAGTACAGATACATAACAGAGCGCTTTACAGAGGTATACAACATTAAAGATACATAACAGAGCGCTTTACAGAGGTATACAACAGTACAGATACATAACAGAGCGCTTTACAGAGGTATACAACATTACAGATACATAACTCAGCGCTTTACAGAGGTATACAACATTACAGATACATAACAGAGCGCTTTACAGAGGTATGCAACTGTACAGATGCATAACGGAGCGCTTTACAGAGGTATGCAACTGTGCAGATGCGTATACAACAGTACAGATACATAACAGAGCGCTTTACAGAGGTATACAACAGTACAGATGCATAACAGAGCGCTTTACAGAGGTATACAACATTACAGATACCTAACAGAGCGCTTTACAGAGGTATACAACAGTACAGATACATAACAGAGCGCTTTGCAGAGGTATACAACATTACAGATACATAACAGAGCACTTTACAGAGGTATACAACATTACAGATACATAACAGAGCACTTTACAGAGGTATACAACATTACAGATGCGTATACAACATTACAGATGCATAACAGAGCACTTTACAGAGGTATGCAACTGTACAGATGCATAACGGAGCGCTTTACAGAGGTATGCAACTGTACAGATGCATAACGGAGCGCTTTACAGAGGTATGTAACTGTGCAGATGCGTATACAACATAACAGATGCATAACGGAGCACTTTACAGAGGTATGCAACTGTACAGATGCATAACGGAGCGCTTTACCGAGGTATGCAACTGTGGAAATGCGTATACAACATTACAGATGCATGACGGAGCGCTTTACAGAGGTATAAAACAGTACAGATACATAACAGAGCGCTTTACAGAGGTATACAGCAGTACAGATGCATAACAGAGCACTTTACAGAGGTATACAACAGTACAGATACCTAACAGAGCGCTTTAGAGAGGTATACAACAGTACAGATACATAACAGAGCGCTTTGCAGAGGTATACAACATTACAGATACATAACAGAGCACTTTACAGAGGTATACAACATTACAGATACATAACAGAGCACTTTACAGAGGTATACAACATTACAGATGCATAACGGAGCGCTTTACAGAGGTATAAAACAGTACAGATACATAACAGAGCGCTTTACAGAGGTATACAGCAGTACAGATGCATAACAGAGCGCTTTACAGAGGTATACAACAGTACAGATACCTAACAGAGCGCTTTAGAGAGGTATACAACAGTACAGATACATAACAGAGCGCTTTGCAGAGGTATACAACATTACAGATACATAACAGAGCACTTTACAGAGGTATACAACATTACAGATACATAACAGAGCACTTTACAGAGGTATACAACATTACAGATGCATAACGGAGTGCTTTACAGAGGTATGTAACTGTGCAGATGCGTATACAACATTATAGATGCATAACGGAGCGCGTTACAGAGGTATGCAACTGTACAGATGCAGAACGGAGCTCTTTACAGAGGTATGCAACTGTACAGATGCATAACGGAGCGCTTTACCGAGGTATGCAACTGTGGAAATGTGTATACAACATTACAAATGCATAACGGAGTGCTTTACAGAGGTATACAACAGTACAGATACATAACAGAGCGCTTTACAGAGGTATACAACAGTACAGATGCATAACAGAGCGCTTTACAGAGGTATACAACAGTACAGATACATAACAGAGCGCTTTACAGGGGTATACAACATTACAGAGACATAACAGAGCGCTTTACAGAGGTATACAACAGTACAGATACATAGCAGAGCGCTTTACAGAGGTATACAACATTACAGATACATAACAGAGCGCTTTACAGAGGTATACAACATTACAGATGCGTATACAACATTACAGATACATAACAGAGCACTTTACAGAGGTATGCAACTGTACAGATGCATAACGGAGCGCTTTACAGAGGTATGCAACTGTACAGATGCATAATGGAGCGCTTTACAGAGGTATGTAACTGTGCAGATGCGTATACAACATTACAGATGCATAACGGAGCGCTTTACAGAGGTATGCAACTGTACAGATGTGTAACAGAGCGCTTTACAGAGGTATGCAACTGTACAGATGCATAACCGAGCGCTTTACAGAGGTATGCAACTGTGCAGATGCGTATACAACATTACAGATGCATAACGGAGCGCTTTACAGAGGTATACAACATTACAAATGCATAACAGAGCGCTTTACAGAGGTATACAACATTACAGATACATAACAGAGTGCTTTACAGAGGTATACAACAGTACAGATACATAACAGAGCGCTTTACAGAGGTATGCAACTGTACAGTTGCGTATACAACATTACAGATGCATAACGGAGCGCTTTACAGAGGTATACAACATTACAGATGCATAACAGAGCGCTTTACAGAGGTATACAACAGTACAGATGCATAACAGAGCGCTTTACAGAGGTATACAACCGTACAGATACATAACAGAGTGCTTTACAGAGGTATACAACAGTACAGATACATAACAGAGCGCTTTACAGAGGTATACAACATTAAAGATACATAACAGAGCGCTTTACAGAGGTATACAACAGTACAGATACATAACAGAGCGCTTTACAGAGGTATACAACATTACAGATACATAACTCAGCGCTTTACAGAGGTATACAACATTACAGATACATAACAGAGCGCTTTACAGAGGTATGCAACTGTACAGATGCATAACGGAGCGCTTTACAGAGGTATGCAACTGTGCAGATGCGTATACAACAGTACAGATACATAACAGAGCGCTTTACAGAGGTATACAACAGTACAGATGCATAACAGAGCGCTTTACAGAGGTATACAACATTACAGATACCTAACAGAGCGCTTTACAGAGGTATACAACAGTACAGATACATAACAGAGCGCTTTGCAGAGGTATACAACATTACAGATACATAACAGAGCACTTTACAGAGGTATACAACATTACAGATACATAACAGAGCACTTTACAGAGGTATACAACATTACAGATGCGTATACAACATTACAGATGCATAACAGAGCACTTTACAGAGGTATGCAACTGTACAGATGCATAACGGAGCGCTTTACAGAGGTATGCAACTGTACAGATGCATAACGGAGCGCTTTACAGAGGTATGTAACTGTGCAGATGCGTATACAACATTACAGATGCATAACGGAGCGCTTTACAGAGGTATGCAACTGTACAGATGCAGAACGGAGCGCTTTACAGAGGTATGCAACTGTACAGATGCATAACGGAGCGCTTTACCGAGGTATGCAACTGTGGAAATGCGTATACAACATTACAGATGCATAACGGAGCGCTTTACAGAGGTATAAAACAGTACAGATACATAACAGAGCGCTTTACAGAGGTATACAACAGTACAGATGCATAACAGAGCGCTTTACAGAGGTATACAACAGTACAGATACCTAACAGAGCGCTTTAGAGAGGTATACAACAGTACAGATACATAACAGAGCGCTTTGCAGAGGTATACAACATTACAGATACATAACAGAGCACTTTACAGAGGTATACAACATTACAGATACATAACAGAGCACTTTACAGAGGTATACAACATTACAGATGCGTATACAACATTACAGATGCATAACAGAGCACTTTACAAAGGTATGCAACTGTACAGATGCATAACGGAGCGCTTTACAGAGGTATGCAACTGTACAGATGGATAACGGAGCGCTTTACAGAGGTATGTAACTGTGCAGATGCGTATACAACATTACAGATGCATAACGGAGCGCTTTACAGAGGTATGCAACTGTACAGATGCAGAACGGAGCGCTTTACAGAGGTATGCAACTGTACAGATGCATAACGGAGCGCTTTACCGAGGTATGCAACTGTGGAAATGCGTATACAACATTACAGATGCATAACGGAGCGCTTTACAGAGGTATACAACAGTACAGATACATAACAGAGCGCTTTACAGGGGTATACACATTACAGATACATAACAGAGCGCTTTACAGAGGTATACTACAGTACAGATACATAGCAGAGCGCTTTACAGAGGTATACAACATTACAGATACATAACAGAGCACTTTACAGAGGTATACAACAGTACAGATACATAACAGAGCGCTTTACAGAGGTATACAACATTACAGATGCGTATACAACATTACAGATACATAACAGAGCACTTTACAGAGGTATGCAACTGTACAGATGCATAACAGAGCGCTTTACAGAGGTATGCAACTGTACAGATGCATAACGGAGCGCTTTACAGAGGTATGTAACTGTGCAGATGCGTATACAACATTACAGATGCATAACGGAGTGCTTTACAGAAGTATGCAACTGTACAGATGTGTAACAGAGCGCTTTACAGAGGTATGCAACTGTACAGATGCATAACCGAGCGCTTTACAGAGGTATGCAACTGTGCAGATGCGTATACAACATTACAGATGCATAACAGAGCGCTTTACAGAGGTATACAACATTACAAATGCATAACAGAGCGCTTTACAGAGGTATACAACATTACAGATACATAACAGAGCGCTTTACAGAGGTATACAACAGTACAGATACATAACAGAGCGCTTTACAGAGGTATGCAACTGTACAATTGCGTATACAACATTACAGATGCATAACGGAGCGCTTTACAGAGGTATACAACATTACAGATGCATAACAGAGCGCTTTACAGAGGTATACAACCGTACAGATACATAACAGAGCGCTTTACAGAGGTATACAACATTACAGATACATAACAGAGCGCTTTACAGAGGTATACAACATTACAGATGCGTATACAACATTACAGATGCATAACTCAGCGCTTTACAGAGGTATACAACATTACAGATACATAACAGAGCGCTTTACAGAGGTATGCAACTGTACAGATGCATAACGGAGCGCTTTACAGAGGTATGCAACTGTGCAGATGCGTATACAACAGTACAGATACATAACAGAGCACTTTACAGAGGTATACAACAGTACAGATGCATAACAGAGCGCTTTACAGAGGTATACAACAGTACAGATACCTAACAGAGCGCTTTACAGAGGTATACAACAGTACAGATACATAACAGAGCGCTTTGCAGAGGTATACAACATTACAGATACATGACAGAGCACTTTACAGAGGTATACAACATTACAGATACATAACAGAGCACTTTACAGAGGTATACAACATTACAGATGCGTATACAACATTACAGATGCATAACAGAGCACTTTACAGAGATATGCAACTGTACAGATGCATAACGGAGCGCTTTACAGAGGTATGCAACTGTACAGATGCATAACGGAGCGCTTTACAGAGGTATGTAACTGTGCAGATGCGTATACAACATTACAGATGCATAACGGAGCGCTTTACAGAGGTATGCAACTGTACAGATGCAGAACGGAGCGCTTTACAGAGGTATGCAACTGTACAGATGCATAACGGAGCACTTTACCGAGGTATGCAACTGTGGAAATGCGTATACAACATTACAGATGCATAACGGAGCGCTTTACAGAGGTATACAACAGTACAGATACATAACAGAGCGCTTTACAGAGGTATACAACAGTACAGATGCATAACAGAGCGCTTTACAGAGGTATACAACAGTACAGATACATAACAGAGCGCTTTACAGGGGTATACAACATTACAGATACATAACAGAGCGCTTTACAGAGGTATACAACAGTACAGATACATAGCAGAGCGCTTTACAGAGGTATACAACATTACAGATACATAACAGAGCACTTTACAGAGGTATACAACAGTACAGATACATAACAGAGCGCTTTACAGAGGTATACAACATTACAGATGCGTATACAACATTACAGATACATAACAGAGCACTTTACAGAGGTATGCAACTGTACAGATGCATAACGGAGCACTTTACAGAGGTATGCAACTGTACAGATGCATAACGGAGCGCTTTACAGAGGTATGTAACTGTGCAGATGCATATACAACATTACAGATGCATAACGGAGCGCTTTACAGAGGTATGCAACTGTACAGATGTGTAACAGAGCGCTTTACAGAGGTATGAAACTGTACAGATGCATAACCGAGCGCTTTACAGAGGTATGCAACTGTGCAGATGCATATACAACATTACAGATGCATAACGGAGCGCTTTACAGAGGTATACAACATTACAAATGCATAACAGAGCGCTTTACAGAGGTATACAACATTACAGATACATAACAGAGCGCTTTACAGAGGTATACAACAGTACAGATACATAACAGAGCGCTTTACAGAGGTATGCAACTGTACAGTTGCGTATACAACATTACAGATGCATAACGGAGCGCTTTACAGAGGTATACAACATTACAGATGCATAACAGAGCGCTTTACAGAGGTATACAACAGTAGAGATGCAAAACAGAGCGCTTTACAGAGGTATACAACAGTACAGATGCATAACAGAGCGCTTTACAGAGGTATACAACCATACAGATACATAACAGAGCGCTTTACAGAGGTATACAACAGTACAGATACATAACAGAGCGCTTTACAGAGGTATACAACATTACAGATACATAACAGGGCGCTTTACAGAGGTATACAACAGTACAGATACATAACAGAGCACTTTACAGAGGTATACAACAGTACAGATACATAACAGAGCGCTTTACAGAGGTATACAACATTACAGATGCGTATACAACATTACAGATGCGTATACAACATTACAGATGCATAACTCAGCGCTTTACAGAGGTATACAACATTACAGATACATAACAGAGCGCTTTACAGAGGTATGCAACTGTACAGATGCATAACGGAGCGCTTTACAGAGGTATGCAACTGTGCAGATGCGTATACAACAGTACAGATACATAACAGAGCACTTTACAGAGGTATACAACAGTACAGATGCATAACAGAGCGCTTTACAGAGGTATACAACAGTACAGATACCTAACAGAGCGCTTTACAGAGGTATACAACAGTACAGATACATAACAGAGCGCTTTGCAGAGGTATACAACATTACAGATACATGACAGAGCACTTTACAGAGGTATACAACATTACAGATACATAACAGAGCACTTTACAGAGGTATACAACATTACAGATGCGTATACAACATTACAGATGCATAACAGAGCACTTTACAGAGATATGCAACTGTACAGATGCATAACGGAGCGCTTTACAGAGGTATGCAACTGTACAGATGCATAACGGAGCGCTTTACAGAGGTATGTAACTGTGCAGATGCGTATACAACATTACAGATGCATAACGGAGCGCTTTACAGAGGTATGCAACTGTACAGATGCAGAACGGAGCGCTTTACAGAGGTATGCAACTGTACAGATGCATAACGGAGCACTTTACCGAGGTATGCAACTGTGGAAATGCGTATACAACATTACAGATGCATAACGGAGCGTTTTACAGAGGTATACAACAGTACAGATACATAACAGAGCGCTTTACAGAGGTATACAACAGTACAGATGCATAACAGAGCGCTTTACAGAGGTATACAACAGTACAGATACATAACAGAGCGCTTTACAGGGGTATACAACATTACAGATACATAACAGAGCGCTTTACAGAGGTATACAACAGTACAGATACATAGCAGAGCGCTTTACAGAGGTATACAACATTACAGATACATAACAGAGCACTTTACAGAGGTATACAACAGTACAGATACATAACAGAGCGCTTTACAGAGGTATACAACATTACAGATGCGTATACAACATTACAGATACATAACAGAGCACTTTACAGAGGTATGCAACTGTACAGATGCATAACGGAGCACTTTACAGAGGTATGCAACTGTACAGATGCATAACGGAGCGCTTTACAGAGGTATGTAACTGTGCAGATGCATATACAACATTACAGATGCATAACGGAGCGCTTTACAGAGGTATGCAACTGTACAGATGTGTAACAGAGCGCTTTACAGAGGTATGCAACTGTACAGATGCATAACCGAGCGCTTTACAGAGGTATGCAACTGTGCAGATGCATATACAACATTACAGATGCATAACGGAGCGCTTTACAGAGGTATACAACATTACAAATGCATAACAGAGCGCTTTACAGAGGTATACAACATTACAGATACATAACAGAGCACTTTACAGAGGTATACAACAGTACAGATACATAACAGAGCGCTTTACAGAGGTATGCAACTGTACAGTTGCGTATACAACATTACAGATGCATAACGGAGCGCTTTACAGAGGTATACAACATTACAGATGCATAACAGAGCGCTTTACAGAGGTATACAACAGTAGAGATGCAAAACAGAGCGCTTTACAGAGGTATACAACAGTACAGATGCATAACAGAGCGCTTTACAGAGGTATACAACCATACAGATACATAACAGAGCGCTTTACAGAGGTATACAACAGTACAGATACATAACAGAGCGCTTTACAGAGGTATACAACATTACAGATACATAACAGGGCGCTTTACAGAGGTATACAACAGTACAGATACATAACAGAGCACTTTACAGAGGTATACAACAGTACAGATACATAACAGAGCGCTTTACAGAGGTATACAACATTACAGATGCGTATACAACATTACAGATGCGTATACAACATTACAGATGCATAACTCAGCGCTTTACAGAGGTATACAACATTACAGATACATAACAGAGCGCTTTACAGAGGTATGCAACTGTACAGATGCATAACGGAGCGCTTTACAGAGGTATGCAACTGTGCAGATGCGTATACAACATTACAGATGCATAACGGAGCGCTTTACAGAGGTATACAACAGTACAGATGCATAATAGAGTGCTTTACAGAGGTATACAACAGTACAGATACATAACAGAGCGCTTTACAGAGGTATACAACAGTACAGATACAGAACAGAGCGCTTTACAGAGGTATACAACAGTACAGATACATAACAGAGCGCTTTGCAGAGGTATACAACATTACAGATACATAACAGAGCACTTTACAGAGGTATACAACAGTACAGATACATAACAGAGCACTTT
The DNA here is from genome assembly GCF_040938575.1 of Ambystoma mexicanum. Taxonomy (NCBI): domain Eukaryota; kingdom Metazoa; phylum Chordata; class Amphibia; order Caudata; family Ambystomatidae; genus Ambystoma; species Ambystoma mexicanum. Next base: position 108,179,719 of record NC_090939.1, on the reverse strand, counting down.
ACAGAGGTATACAACATTACAGATGCGTATACAACATTACAGATACATAACAGAGCCCTTTACAGAGGTATGCAACTGTACAGATGCACAACGGAGCGCTTTACTGAGGTATGCAACTGTACAGATACATAACGGAGCGCTTAACAGAGGTATGCAACTGTGCAGATGCGTATACAGCATTACAGATGCATACCAGAGCGCTTTACAGAGGTATGCAAATGTACAGATGCATAACGGAGCGCTTTACAGAGGTATGCAACTGTGAAGATGCGTATACAACAGTACAGATACATAACAGAGCGCTTTACAGAGGTATACAACAGTACAGATGAATAACAGAGCGCTTTACAGAGGTATACAACAGTACAGATACATAACAGAGCGCTTTACAGAGGTATACAACAGTACAGATACATAACAGAGCACTTTGCAGAGGTATACAACATTACAGATACATAACAGAGCACTTTACAGAGGTATGCAACTGTACAGATGCATAACGGAGCGCTTTACAGAGGTATGCAACTGTGCAGATGCATAACGGAGCACTTTACAGAGGTACGTAACTGTGCAGATGCGTGTACAACATTACAGATGCATAACGGAGCGCTTTACAGAGGTATGCAACTGTACAGATGCAGAACGGAGCGCTTTACAGAGGTATGCAACTGTACAGATGCATAACGGAGCGCTTTACCGAGGTATGCAACTGTGCAGATGCGTATACAACATTACAGATGCATAACAGAGCGCTTTACAGAGGTATACAACAGTACAGGTACATAACAGAGCGCTTTACAGAGGTATACAACATTACAGATACATAACAGAGCGCTTTACAGAGGTATACAACAGTACAGATACATAACAGAGCGCTTTACAGAGGTATACAACAGTACAGATACATAGCAGAGCGCTTTACAGAGGTATACAACATTACAGATACATAACAGAGCACTTTACAGAGGTATACAACAGTACAGATACATAACAGAGCGCTTTACAGAGGTATACAACATTACAGATGCGTATACAACATTACAGATACATAACAGAGCACTTTACAGAGGTATGCAACTGTACAGATGCATAACAGAGCGCTTTACAGAGGTATGCAACTGTACAGATGCATAACGGAGCGCTTTACAGAGGTATGTAACTGTGCAGATGCGTATACAACATTACAGATGCATAACGGAGTGCTTTACAGAGGTATGCAACTGTACAGATGTGTAACAGAGCGCTTTACAGAGGTATGCAACTGTACAGATGCATAACCGAGCGCTTTACAGAGGTATGCAACTGTGCAGATGCGTATACAACATTACAGATGCATAACGGAGCGCTTTACAGAGGTATACAACATTACAAATGCATAACAGAGCGCTTTACAGAGGTATACAACATTACAGATACATAACAGAGCGCTTTACAGAGGTATGCAACTGTACAGTTGCGTATACAACATTACAGATGCATAACGGAGCGCTTTACAGAGGTATACAACATTACAGATGCATAACAGAGCGCTTTACAGAGGTATACAACAGTACAGATGCATAACAGAGCGCTTTACAGAGGTATACAACAGTACAGATGCATAACAGAGCGCTTTACAGAGGTATACAACCGTACAGATACATAACAGAGCGCTTTACAGAGGTATACAACATTACAGATACATAACAGAGCGCTTTACAGAGGTATACAACATTACAGATGCGTATACAACATTACAGATGCATAACTCAGCGCTTTACAGAGGTATACAACATTACAGATACATAACAGAGCGCTTTACAGAGGTATGCAACTGTACAGATGCGTATACAACATTACAGATACATAACAGAGCACTTTACAGAGGTATGCAACTGTACAGATGCATAACAGAGCACTTTACAGAGGTATACAACAGTACAGATACATAACAGAGCGCTTTACAGAGGTATACAACATTACAGATGCGTATACAACATTACAGATACATAACAGAGCACTTTACAGAGGTATGCAACTGTACAGATGCATAACAGAGCGCTTTACAGAGTTATGCAACTGTACAGATGCATAACGGAGCGCTTTACAGAGGTATGTAACTGTGCAGATGCGTATACAACATTACAGATGCATAACGGAGTGCTTTACAGAGGTATGCAACTGTACAGATGTGTAACAGAGCGCTTTACAGAGGTATGCAACTGTACAGATGCATAACCGAGCGCTTTACAGAGGTATGCAACTGTGCAGATGCGTATACAACATTACAGATGCATAACGGAGCGCTTTACAGAGGTATACAACATTACAAATGCATAACAGAGCGCTTTACAGAGGAATACAACATTACAGATACATAACAGAGCGCTTTACAGAGGTATACAACAGTACAGATACATAACAGAGCGCTTTACAGAGGTATGCAACTGTACAGTTGCGTATACAACATTACAGATGCATAACGGAGCGCTTTACAGAGGTATACAACATTACAGATGCATAACAGAGCGCTTTACAGAGGTATACAACAGTACAGATGCATAACAGAGCGCTTTACAGAGGTATACAACCGTACAGATACATAACAGAGCGCTTTACAGAGGTATACAACATTACAGATACATAACAGAGCGCTTTACAAAGGTATACAACATTACAGATGCGTATACAACATTACAGATGCATAACTCAGCGCTTTACAGAGGTATACAACATTACAGATACATAACAGAGCGCTTTACAGAGGTATGCAACTGTACAGATGCATAACGGAGCGCTTTACAGAGGTATGCAACTGTGCAGATGCGTATACAACAGTACAGATACATAACAGAGCACTTTACAGAGGTATACAACAGTACAGATGCATAACAGAGCGCTTTACAGAGGTATACAACAGTACAGATACCTAACAGAGCGCTTTACAGAGGTATACAACAGTACAGATACATAACAGAGCGCTTTGCAGAGGTATACAACATTACAGATACATGACAGAGCACTTTACAGAGGTATACAACATTACAGATGCATAACGGAGCGCTTTACAGAGGTATGCAACTGTACAGATGCATAACGGAGCGCTTTACAGAGGTATGTAACTGTGCAGATGCGTATACAACATTACAGATGCATAACGGAGCGCTTTACAGAGGTATGCAACTGTACAGATGCAGAACGGAGCGCTTTACAGAGGTATGCAACTGTACAGATGCATAACGGAGCGCTTTACCGAGGTATGCAACTGTGGAAATGCGTATACAACATTACAGATGCATAACGGAGCGCTTTACAGAGGTATACAACAGTACAGATACATAACAGAGCGCTTTACAGAGGTATACAACAGTACAGATGCATAACAGAGCGCTTTACAGAGGTATACAACAGTACAGATACATAACAGAGCGCTTTACAGGGGTATACAACATTACAGATACATAACAGAGCGCTTTACAGAGGTATACAACAGTACAGATTCATAGCAGAGCGCTTTACAGAGGTATACAACATTACAGATACATAACAGAGCACTTTACAGAGGTATACAACAGTACAGATACATAACAGAGCGCTTTACAGAGGTATACAACATTACAGATGCGTATACAACATTACAGATACATAACAGAGCACTTTACAGAGGTATGCAACTGTACAGATGCATAACGGAGCGCTTTACAGAGGTATGCAACTGTACAGATGCATAACGGACCGCTTTACAGAGGTATGTAACTGTGCAGATGCATATACAACATTACAGATGCATAACGGAGCGCTTTACAGAGGTATGCAACTGTACAGATGTGTAACAGAGCGCTTTACAGAGGTATGCAACTGTACAGATGCATAACCGAGCGCTTTACAGAGGTATGCAACTGTGCAGATGCGTATACAACATTACAGATGAATAACGGAGCGCTTTACAGAGGTATACAACATTACAAATGCATAACAGAGCGCTTTACAGAGGTATACAACATTACAGATACATAACAGAGCGCTTTACAGAGGTATACAACAGTACAGATACATAACAGAGCGCTTTACAGAGGTATGCAACTGTACAGTTGCGTATACAACATTACAGATGCATAACGGAGCGCTTTACAGAGGTATACAACATTACAGATGCATAACAGAGCGCTTTACAGAGGTATACAACAGTAGAGATGCAAAACAGAGCGCTTTACAGAGGTATACAACAGTACAGATGCATAACAGAGCGCTTTACAGAGGTATACAACCATACAGATACATAACAGAGCGCTTTACAGAGGTATACAACAGTACAGATACATAACAGAGCGCTTTACAGAGGTATACAACATTACAGATACATAACAGGGCGCTTTACAGAGGTATACAACAGTACAGATACATAACAGAGCACTTTACAGAGGTATACAACAGTACAGATACATAACAGAGCGCTTTACAGAGGTATACAACATTACAGATGCGTATACAACATTACAGATGCGTATACAACATTACAGATGCATAACTCAGCGCTTTACAGAGGTATACAACATTACAGATACATAACAGAGCGCTTTACAGAGGTATGCAACTGTACAGATGCATAACGGAGCGCTTTACAGAGGTATGCAACTGTGCAGATGCGTATACAACATTACAGATGCATAACGGAGCGCTTTACAGAGGTATACAACAGTACAGATGCATAATAGAGTGCTTTCCAGAGGTATACAACAGTACAGATACATAACAGAGCGCTTTACAGAGGTATACAACAGTACAGATACAGAACAGAGCGCTTTACAGAGGTATACAACAGTACAGATACATAACAGAGCGCTTTGCAGAGGTATACAACATTACAGATACATAACAGAGCACTTTACAGAGGTATACAACAGTACAGATACATAACAGAGCACTTTACAGAGGTATACAACATTACAGATGCGTATACAACATTACAGATACATAACAGAGCCCTTTACAGAGGTATGCAACTGTACAGATGCACAACGGAGCGATTTACTGAGGTATGCAACTGTACAGATGCATAACGGAGCGCTTAACAGAGGTATGCAACTGTGCAGATGCGTATACAGCATTACAGATGCATAACAGAGCGCTTTACAGAGGTATGCAAATGTACAGATGCATAACGGAGCGCTTTACAGAGGTATGCAACTGTGAAGATGCGTATACAACAGTACAGATACATAACAGAGCGCTTTACAGAGGTATACAACAGTACAGATGAATAACAGAGCGCTTTACAGAGGTATACAACAGTACAGATACATAACAGAGCGCTTTACAGAGGTATACAACAGTACAGATACATAACAGAGCACTTTGCAGAGGTATACAACATTACAGATACATAACAGAGCACTTTACAGAGGTATGCAACTGTACAGATGCATAACGGAGCGCTTTACAGAGGTATGCAACTGTGCAGATGCATAACGGAGCACTTTACAGAGGTACGTAACTGTGCAGATGCGTGTACAACATTACAGATGCATAACGGAGCGCTTTACAGAGGTATGCAACTGTACAGATGCAGAACGGAGCGCTTTACAGAGGTATGCAACTGTACAGATGCATAACGGAGCGCTTTACCGAGGTATGCAACTGTGCAGATGCGTATACAACATTACAGATGCATAACGGAGCGCTTTACAGAGGTATACAACAGTACAGGTACATAACAGAGCGCTTTACAGAGGTATACAACATTACAGATACATAACAGAGCGCTTTACAGAGGTATACAACAGTACAGATACATAACAGAGCGCTTTACAGAGGTATACAACAGTACAGATACATAGCAGAGCGCTTTACAGAGGTATACAACATTACAGATACATAACAGAGCACTTTACAGAGGTATACAACAGTACAGATACATAACAGAGCGCTTTACAGAGGTATACAACATTACAGATGCGTATACAACATTACAGATACATAACAGAGCACTTTACAGAGGTATGCAACTGTACAGATGCATAACGGAGCGCTTTACAGAGGTATGCAACTGTACAGATGCATAACGGAGCGCTTTACAGAGGTATGTAACTGTGCAGATGCGTATACAACATTACAGATGCATAACGGAGCGCTTTACAGAGGTATGCAACTGTACAGATGCGTAACGGAGCGCTTTACAGAGGTATGCAACTGTACAGATGCATAACAGAGTGCTTTACAGAGGTATGCAACTGTGCAGATGCGTATACAACATTACAGATGCATAACAGAGCGCTTTACAGAGGTATACAACATTACAAATGCATACCAGAGCGCTTTACAGAGGTATACAACATTACAGATACATAACAGAGCGCTTTACAGAGGTATACAACAGTACAGAAACATAACAGAGCGCTTTACAGAGGTATGCAACTGTACAGTTGAGTATACAACATTACAGATGTATAACGGAGCGCTTTACAGAGGTATACAACAGTGCAGATGCATAACAGAGCGCTTTACAGAGGTATACAACATTACAGATACATATCAGGGCGCTTTACAGAGGTATACAACAGTACAGATACATAACAGAGCACTTTACAGAGGTATACAACAGTACAGATACATAACAGAGCGCTTTACAGAGGTATACAACATTACAGATGCGTATACAACATTACAGATGCATAACTCAGCACTTTACAGAGGTATACAACATTACAGATACATAACAGAGCGCTTTACAGAGGTATGCAACTGTACAGATGCATAACAGAGCGCTTTACAGAGGTATGCAACTGTGCAGATGCGTATACAACATTACAGATGCATAACAGCCTTTACAGAGGTATACAACAGTACAGATACATAACAGAGCGCTTTACAGAGGTTTACAACAGTACAGATGCATGACAGAGCACTTTACAGAGGTATACAACAGTGCAGATACATAACAGAGCGCTTTACAGAGGTATACAACAGTACAGATACATAACAGAGCACTTTACAGAGGTATACAACATTACAGATGCGTATACAACATTACAGATGCATAACAGAGCACTTTACAGAGGTATGCAACTGTACAGATGCATAACGGAGTGCTTTACAGAGGTATGCAACTGTACAGATGCATAACAGAGCGCTTTACAGAGGCATGCAACTGTACAGATGCATAACAGAGCGCTTTACAGAGGTATGTAACTGTGCAGATGCGTATACAACATTACAGATGCATAACGGAGCGCTTTACAGAGGTATGCAACTGTACAGATGCAGAACGGAGCGCTTTACAGAGGTATGCAACTGTACAGATGCATAACGGAGCGCTTTACCGAGGTGTGCAACTGTGCAGATGCGTATACAACATTACAGATGCATAATGGAGCGCTTTACAGAGGTATACAACAGTACAGATACATAACAGAGCGCTTTACAGAGGTATACAACAGTACAGATGCATAACAGAGAGCTTTACAGAGGTATACAACAGTACAGATACATAACAGAGCGCTTTACAGAGGTATACAACAGTACAGATACACAACAGAGCGCTTTACAGAGGTATACAACAGTACAGATACATAGCAGAGCGCTTTACAGAGGTATACAACATTACAGATACATAACAGAGCACTTTACAGAGGTATACAACATTACAGATGCGTATACAACATTACAGATACATAACAGAGCACTTTACAGAGGTATGCATCTGTACAGATGCATAACAGAGCGCTTTGAAGAGGTAAGCAACTGTACAGATGCATAACGGAGCGCTTTACAGAGGTATGTAACTGTGCAGATGCGTATACAACATTACAGATGCATAACGGAGCGCTTTACAGAGGTATGCAACTGTACAGATGTGTAACGGAGCGCTTTACAGAGGTATGCAACTGTACAGATGCATAACAGAGCGCTTTACAGAGGTATGCAACTGTGCAGATGTGTATACAACATTACAGATGCATAACGGAGCGCTTTACAGAGGTATACAACATTACAAATGCACAACAGAGCACTTTACAGAGGTACACAACATTACAGATACATAACAGAGCGCTTTACAGAGGTATACAACAGTACAGATACATAACAGAGCGCTTTACAGAGGTATGCAACTGTACAGTTGCGTATATAACATTACAGATGCATAACAGAGCGCTTTACAGAGGTATACAACAGTACAGATGCATAACAGAGCGCTTTACAGAGGCATACAACAGTACAGATACATAACAGAGCGCTTTACAGAGGTATACAACAGTACAGATACATAACAGAGCACTTTACAGAGGTATGCAACTGTACAGATGCATAACGGAGCGCTTTACAGAGGTATGCAACTGTACAGATGCATAACGGAGCACTTTACAGAGGTATGTAACTGTGCAGATGCGTATACAACATTACAGATGCATAACGAAGCGCTTTACAGAGGTAGGCAACTGTACAGATGCAGAACGGAGCGCTTTACAGAGGTATGCAACTGTACAGATGCATAACGGAGCGCTTTACCGAGGTATGCAACTGTGCAGATGCGTATACAACATTACAGATGCATAACGGAGCGCTTTACAGAGGTATACAACAGTACAGATACATAACAGAGCGCTTTACAGAGGTATACAACAGTACAGATGCATAACAGAGCGCTTTACAGAGGTATACAACAGTACAGGTACATAACAGAACGCTTTACAGAGGTATACAACATTACAGATACATAACAGAGCGCTTTACAGAGGTATACAACAGTACAGATACATAACAGAGCGCTTTACAGAGGTATACAACAGTACAGATACATAGCAGAGCACTTTACAGAGGTATACAACAGTACAGATACATAACAGAGCGCTTTACAGAGGTATACAACATTACAGATGCGTATACAACATTACAGATACATAACAGAGCACTTTACAGAGGTATGCAACTGTACAGATGCATAACGGAGCGCTTTACAGAGGTATGCAACTGTACAGATGCATAACGGAGCGCTTTACAGAGGTATGTAACTGTGCAGATGCGTATACAACATTACAGATGCATAACGGAGCGCTTTACAGAGGTATGCAACTGTACAGATGCGTAACGGAGCGCTTTACAGAGGTATGCAACTGTACAGATGCATAACGGAGTGCTTTACAGAGGTATGAAACTGTGCAGATGCGTATACAACATTACAGATGCATAACGGAGCGCTTTACAGAGGTATACAACATTACAAATGCATAACAGAGTGCTTTACAGAGGTATACAACATTACAGATACATAGCAGAGCGCTTTACAGAGGTATACAACAGTACAGATACATAACAGAGCGCTTTACAGAGGTATGCAACTGTACAGTTGAGTATACAACATTACAGATGCATAACGGAGCGCTTTACAGAGGTATACAACAGTGCAGATGCATAACAGAGCGCTTTACAGAGGTATACAACATTACAGATACATAACAGGGCGCTTTACAGAGGTATACAACAGTACAGATACATAACAGAGCACTTTACAGAGGTATACAACAGTACAGATACATAACAGAGCGCTTTACAGAGGTATACAACATTACAGATGCGTATACAACATTACAGATGCATAACTCAGCACTTTACAGAGGTATACAACACTACAGATACATAACAGAGCGCTTTACAGAGGTATGCAACTGTACAGATGCATAACGGAGCGCTTTACAGAGGTATGCAACTGTGCAGATGCGTATACAACATTACAGATGCATAACAGAGCGCTTTACAGAGGTATACAACAGTACAGATACATAACAGAGCGCTTTACAGAGGTTTACAACAGTACAGATGCATGACAGAGCACTTTACAGAGGTATACAACAGTACAGATACATAACAGAGCGCTTTACAGAGGTATACAACAGTAGAGATACATAACAGAGCGCTTTGCAGAGGTATACAACATTACAGATACATAACAGAGCACTTTACAGAGGTATACAACAGTACAGATACATAACAGAGCACTTTACAGAGGTATACAACATTACAGATGCGTATACAACATTACAGATGCATAACAGAGCACTTTACAGAGGTATGCAACTGTACAGATGCATAACGGAGTGCTTTTCAGAGGTATGCAACTGTACAGATGCATAACGGAGCGCTTTACAGAGGCATGCAACTGTACAGATGCATAACGGAGCGCTTTACAGATGTATGTAACTGTGCAGATGCGTATACAACATTACAGATGCATAACGGAGCGCTTTACAGAGGTATGCAACTGTTCAGATGCAGAACGGAGCGTTTTACAGAGGTATGCAACTGTACAGATGCATAACGGAGCGCTTTACCGAGGTGTGCAACTGTGCAGATGCGTATACAACATTACAGATGCATAACGGAGCGCTTTACAGAGGTATACAACAGTACAGATACATAACAGAGCGCTTTACAGAGGTATACAACAGTACAGATGCATAACAGAGCGCTTTACAGAGGTATACAACAGTACAGATACATAACAGAGCGCTTTACAGAGGTATACAACAGTACAGATACACAACAGAGCGCTTTACAGAGGTATACAACAGTACAGATACATAGCAGAGCGCTTTACAGAGGTATACAACATTACAGATACATAGCAGAGCACTTTACAGAGGTATACAACATTACAGATGCGTATACAACATTACAGATACATAACAGAGCTCTTTACAGAGGTATGCATCTGTACAGATGCATAACGGAGCGCTTTGAAGAGGTATGCAACTGTACAGATGCATAACGGAGCGCTTTACAGAGGTATGTAACTGTGCAGATGCGTATACAACATTACAGATGCATAACGGAGCGCTTTACAGAGGTATGCAACTGTACAGATGCGTAACGGAGCGCTTTACAGAGGTATGCAACTGTACAGATGCATAACAGAGCGCTTTACAGAGGTATGCAACTGTGCAGATGTGTATACAACATTACAGATGCATAACGGAGCGCTTTACAGAGGTATACAACATTACAAATGCATAACAGAGCGCTTTACAGAGGTACACAACATTACAGATACATAACAGAGCGCTTTACAGAGGTATACAACAGTACAGATACATAACAGAGCGCTTTACAGAGGTATGCAACTGTACAGTTGCGTATATAACATTACAGATGCATAACAGAGCGCTTTACAGAGGTATACAACAGTACAGATGCATAACAGAGCGCTTTACAGAGGTATACAACAGTACAGATACATAACAGAGCGCTTTACAGAGGTATACAACAGTACAGATACATAACAGAGCGCTTTACAGAGGTATACAACATTACAGATACATAGCAGGGCGCTTTACAGAGGTATACAACAGTACAGATACATAACAGAGCACTTTACAGAGGTATACAACAGTACAGATACATAACAGAGCGCTTTACAGAGGTATACAACATTACAGATGCGTGTACAACATTACAGATGCGTATACAACATTACAGATGCATAACGGAGCGCTTTACAGAGGTATACAACATCACAGATACATAACAGAGCGCTTTACATTGGTATGCAACTGTACAGATGCATAACGGAGCGCTTTACAGAGGTATGTAACTGTGCAGATGCGTATTCAACATTACAGATGCATAACAGAGCGCTTTACAGAGGTATAGAACAGTACAGATACATAACAGAGCGCTTTACAGAGGTATACAACAGTACAGATGCATAACAGAGCGCTTTACAGAGGTATACAACAGTACAGATACATAACAGAGCGCTGTACGGAGGTATACAACAGTACAGATACATAACAGAGCGCTTTACAGAGGTATACAACAGTACAGATACATAGCAGAGCGCTTTACAGAGGTATACAACATTACAGATACATAGCAGAGCAATTTACAGAGGTATACAACATTACAGATGCGTATACAACATTACAGATACATAACAGAGCTCTTTACAGAGGTATGCATCTGTACAGATGCATAACGGAGCGCTTTGAAGAGGTATGCAACTGTACAGATGCATAACGGAGCGCTTTACAGAGGTATGTAACTGTGCAGATGCGTATACAACATTACAGATGCATAACGGAGCGCTTTACAGAGGTATGCAACTGTACAGATGCGTAACGGAGCGCTTTACAGAGGTATGCAACTGTACAGATGCATAACAGAGCGCTTTACAGAGGTATGCAACTGTGCAGATGTGTATACAAAATTACAGATGCATAACGGAGCGCTTTACAGAGGTATACAACATTACAAATGCATAACAGAGCGCTTTACAGAGGTACACAACATTACAGATACATAACAGAGCGCTTTACAGAGGTATACAACAGTACAGATACATAACAGAGCGCTTTACAGAGGTATGCAACTGTACAGTTGCGTATATAACATTACAGATGCATAACAGAGCGCTTTACAGAGGTATACAATAGTACAGATGCATAACAGAGCGCTTTACAGAGGTATACAACAGTACAGATACATAACAGAGCGCTTTACAGAGGTATACAACAGTACAGATACATAACAGAGCGCTTTACAGAGGTATACAACATTACAGATACATAACAGGGCGCTTTACAGAGGTATACAACAGTACAGATACATAACAGAGCACTTTACAGAGGTATACAACAGTACAGATACATAACAGAGCGCTTTACAGAGGTATACAACATTACAGATGCGTGTACAACATTACAGATGCGTATACAACATTACAGATGCATAACGGAGCGCTTTACAGAGGTATACAACATCACAGATACATAACAGAGCGCTTTAGAGAGGTATGCAACTGTACAGATGCATAACGGAGCGCTTTACAGAGGTATGCAACTGTGCAGATGCGTATACAACATTACAGATGCATAACAGAGCGCTTTACAGAGGTATAGAACAGTACAGATACATAACAGAGCGCTTTACAGAGGTATACAACAGTACAGATGCATAACAGAGCGCTTTACAGAGGTATACAACAGTACAGATACATAACAGAGCGCTGTACGGAGGTATACAACAGTACAGATACATAACAGAGCACTTTACAGAGGTATACAACAGTACAGATACATAACAGAGCGCTTTGCAGAGGTATACAACATTACAGATACCTAACAGAGCACTTTACAGAGGTATACAACGTTACAGATGCGTATACAACATTACAGATACATAACAGAGCGCTTTACAGAGGTATGCAACTGTACAGATGCATAACGGAGCGCTTTACAGAGGTATGCAACTGTACAGATGCATAACAGAGCGCTTTACAGAGGTATACAACAGTACAGATACAAAACAGACCGCTTTACAGATGTATTCAACATTACAGATACATAACAGAGCGCTTTGCAGAGGTATACAACATTACAAATACATAACAGAGCGCTTTACAGAGGTATACAACACTACAGATACATAACAGAGCACTTTACAGAGGTATACAACATTACAGATGCATATACAACATTACAGATACATAACCGGGCGCTTTACAGAGGTATGCAACTGTACAGATGCATAACGGAGCGCTTTACAGAGGTATGCAACTGTACAGATGCATAACGGAGCGCTTTAAAGAGGTATGCAACTGTGCAGATGCGTATACAGCATTACAGATGCATAACAGAGCGCTTTACAGAGGTATGCAACTGTACAGATGCGTAACGGAGCGCTTTACAGAGGTATGCAACTGTACAGATGCATAACAGAGCGCTTTACAGAGGTATGCAACTGTGCAGATGTGTATACAACATTACAGATGCATAACGGAGCGCTTTACAGAGGTATACAACATTACAAATGCATAACAGAGCGCTTTACAGAGGTACACAACATTACAGATACATAACAGAGCGCTTTACAGAGGTATACAACAGTACAGATACATAACAGAGCGCTTTACAGAGGTATGCAACTGTACAGTTGCGTATATAACATTACAGATGCATAACAGAGCGCTTTACAGAGGTATACAACAGTACAGATGCATAACAGAGCGCTTTACAGAGGTATACAACAGTACAGATACATAACAGAGCGCTTTACAGAGGTATACAACAGTACAGATACATAACAGAGCGCTTTACAGAGGTATACAACATTACAGATACATAACAGGGCGCTTTACAGAGGTATACAACAGTACAGATACATAACAGAGCACTTTACAGAGGTATACAACAGTACAGATACATAACAGAGCGCTTTACAGAGGTATACAACATTACAGATGCGTGTACAACATTACAGATGCGTATACAACATTACAGATGCATAACGGAGCGCTTTACAGAGGTATACAACATTACAGATACATAAAAGAGCGCTTTACAGAGGTATGCAACTGTACAGATGCATAACGGAGCGCTTTACAGAGGTATGTAACTGTGCAGATGCGTATACAACATTACAGATGCATAACAGAGCGCTTTACAGAGGTATAGAACAGTACAGATACATAACAGAGCGCTTTACAGAGGTATACAACAGTACAGATGCATAACAGAGCGCTTTACAGAGGTATACAACAGTACAGATACATAACAGAGCGCTGTACAGAGGTATACAACAGTACAGATACATAACAGAGCACTTTACAGAGGTATACAACAGTACAGATACATAACAGAGCGCTTTGCAGAGGTATACAACATTACAGATACCTAACAGAGCACTTTACAGAGGTATACAACGTTACAGATGCGTATACAACATTACAGATACATAACAGAGCGCTTTACAGAGGTATGCAACTGTACAGATGCATAACGGAGCGCTTTACAGAGGTATGCAACTGTACAGATGCATAACAGAGCGCTTTACAGAGGTATACAACAGTACAGATACATAACAGACCGCTTTACAGATGTATTCAACATTACAGATACATAACAGAGCGCTTTGCAGAGGTATACAACATTACAGATACATAACAGAGCGCTTTACAGAGGTATACAACAGTACAGATACATAACAGAGCACTTTACAGAGGTATACAACATTACAGATGCATATACAACATTACAGATACTTAACCGGGCGCTTTACAGAGGTATGCAACTGTACAGATGCATAACGGAGCGCTTTACAGAGGTATGCAACTGTACAGATGCATAACGGAGCGCTTTAAAGAGGTATGCAACTGTGCAGATGCGTATACAGCATTACAGATGCATAACAGAGCGCTTTACAGAGGTATGCAACTGTACAGATGCATAACGGAGCGCTTTACAGAGGTATGCAACTGTGCAGATGCACATACAACATTACAGATGCATAACAGAGCGCTTTACAGAGGTATAAAAACATTACAGATGCATAACGGCGCGCTTTACAGAGGTATACAACATTACAGATGCATTACAGAGCGCTTTACAGAGGTATACAACAGTACAGATACATAACAGAGCGCTTTACAGTGGTATACAACAGTACAGATGCATACCAGAGCGCTTTACAGAGGTGTACAACAGTACAGATACATAACAGAGCGCTTTACAGAGGTATACAACAGTATAGATACACAACAGAGCGCTTTACAGAGGTATACAACAGTACAGATACATAGCAGAGCGCTTTACAGAGGTATACAACATTACAGATACATAACAGAGCACTTTACAGAGGTATACAACATTACAGATGCGTATACAACATTACAGATACATAACAGAGCACTTTACAGAGGTATGCATCTGTACAGATGCATAACGGAGCGCTTTGAAGAGGTATGCAACTGTACAGATGCATAACGGAGCGCTTTACAGAGGTATGTAACTGTGCAGATGCGTATACAACATTACAGATGCATAACGGAGCGCTTTACAGAGGTATGCAACTGTACAGATGCGTAACAGAGCGCTTTACAGAGGTATGCAACTGTACAGATGCATAACAGAGCGCTTTACAGAGGTATGCAACTGTGCAGATGTGTATACAACATTACAGATGCATAACGGAGCGCTTTACAGAGGTATACAACATTACAAATGCATAACAGAGCGCTTTACAGAGGTACACAACATTACAGATACATAACAGAGCGCTTTACAGAGGTATACAACAGTACAGATACATAACAGAGCGCTTTACAGAGGTATGCAACTGTACAGTTGCGTATATAACATTACAGATGCATAACAGAGCGCTTTACAGAGGTATACAACAGTACAGATGCATAACAGAGCGCTTTACAGAGGTATACAACAGTACAGATACATAACAGAGCGCTTTACAGAGGTATACAACAGTACAGATACATAACAGAGCGCTTTACAGAGGTATACAACATTACAGATGCGTATACAACATTACAGATGCATAACAGAGCACTTTACAGAGGTATGCAACTGTACAGATGCATAACGGAGTGCTTTACAGAGGTATGCAACTGTACAGATGCATAACAGAGCGCTTTACAGAGGCATGCAACTGTACAGATGCATAACAGAGCGCTTTACAGAGGTATGTAACTGTGCAGATGCGTATACAACATTACAGATGCATAACGGAGCGCTTTACAGAGGTATGCAACTGTACAGATGCAGAACGGAGCGCTTTACAGAGGTATGCAACTGTACAGATGCATAACGGAGCGCTTTACCGAGGTGTGCAACTGTGCAGATGCGTATACAACATTACAGATGCATAATGGAGCGCTTTACAGAGGTATACAACAGTACAGATACATAACAGAGCGCTTTACAGAGGTATACAACAGTACAGATGCATAACAGAGAGCTTTACAGAGGTATACAACAGTACAGATACATAACAGAGCGCTTTACAGAGGTATACAACAGTACAGATACACAACAGAGCGCTTTACAGAGGTATACAACAGTACAGATACATAGCAGAGCGCTTTACAGAGGTATACAACATTACAGATACATAACAGAGCACTTTACAGAGGTATACAACATTACAGATGCGTATACAACATTACAGATACATAACAGAGCACTTTACAGAGGTATGCATCTGTACAGATGCATAACAGAGCGCTTTGAAGAGGTAAGCAACTGTACAGATGCATAACGGAGCGCTTTACAGAGGTATGTAACTGTGCAGATGCGTATACAACATTACAGATGCATAACGGAGCGCTTTACAGAGGTATGCAACTGTACAGATGTGTAACGGAGCGCTTTACAGAGGTATGCAACTGTACAGATGCATAACAGAGCGCTTTACAGAGGTATGCAACTGTGCAGATGTGTATACAACATTACAGATGCATAACGGAGCGCTTTACAGAGGTATACAACATTACAAATGCACAACAGAGCACTTTACAGAGGTACACAACATTACAGATACATAACAGAGCGCTTTACAGAGGTATACAACAGTACAGATACATAACAGAGCGCTTTACAGAGGTATGCAACTGTACAGTTGCGTATATAACATTACAGATGCATAACAGAGCGCTTTACAGAGGTATACAACAGTACAGATGCATAACAGAGCGCTTTACAGAGGCATACAACAGTACAGATACATAACAGAGCGCTTTACAGAGGTATACAACAGTACAGATACATAACAGAGCACTTTACAGAGGTATGCAACTGTACAGATGCATAACGGAGCGCTTTACAGAGGTATGCAACTGTACAGATGCATAACGGAGCACTTTACAGAGGTATGTAACTGTGCAGATGCGTATACAACATTACAGATGCATAACGAAGCGCTTTACAGAGGTAGGCAACTGTACAGATGCAGAACGGAGCGCTTTACAGAGGTATGCAACTGTACAGATGCATAACGGAGCGCTTTACCGAGGTATGCAACTGTGCAGATGCGTATACAACATTACAGATGCATAACGGAGCGCTTTACAGAGGTATACAACAGTACAGATACATAACAGAGCGCTTTACAGAGGTATACAACAGTACAGATGCATAACAGAGCGCTTTACAGAGGTATACAACAGTACAGGTACATAACAGAACGCTTTACAGAGGTATACAACATTACAGATACATAACAGAGCGCTTTACAGAGGTATACAACAGTACAGATACATAACAGAGCGCTTTACAGAGGTATACAACAGTACAGATACATAGCAGAGCACTTTACAGAGGTATACAACAGTACAGATACATAACAGAGCGCTTTACAGAGGTATACAACATTACAGATGCGTATACAACATTACAGATACATAACAGAGCACTTTACAGAGGTATGCAACTGTACAGATGCATAACGGAGCGCTTTACAGAGGTATGCAACTGTACAGATGCATAACGGAGCGCTTTACAGAGGTATGTAACTGTGCAGATGCGTATACAACATTACAGATGCATAACGGAGCGCTTTACAGAGGTATGCAACTGTACAGATGCGTAACGGAGCGCTTTACAGAGGTATGCAACTGTACAGATGCATAACGGAGTGCTTTACAGAGGTATGAAACTGTGCAGATGCGTATACAACATTACAGATGCATAACGGAGCGCTTTACAGAGGTATACAACATTACAAATGCATAACAGAGTGCTTTACAGAGGTATACAACATTACAGATACATAGCAGAGCGCTTTACAGAGGTATACAACAGTACAGATACATAACAGAGCGCTTTACAGAGGTATGCAACTGTACAGTTGAGTATACAACATTACAGATGCATAACGGAGCGCTTTACAGAGGTATACAACAGTGCAGATGCATAACAGAGCGCTTTACAGAGGTATACAACATTACAGATACATAACAGGGCGCTTTACAGAGGTATACAACAGTACAGATACATAACAGAGCACTTTACAGAGGTATACAACAGTACAGATACATAACAGAGCGCTTTACAGAGGTATACAACATTACAGATGCGTATACAACATTACAGATGCATAACTCAGCACTTTACAGAGGTATACAACACTACAGATACATAACAGAGCGCTTTACAGAGGTATGCAACTGTACAGATGCATAACGGAGCGCTTTACAGAGGTATGCAACTGTGCAGATGCGTATACAACATTACAGATGCATAACAGAGCGCTTTACAGAGGTATACAACAGTACAGATACATAACAGAGCGCTTTACAGAGGTTTACAACAGTACAGATGCATGACAGAGCACTTTACAGAGGTATACAACAGTACAGATACATAACAGAGCGCTTTACAGAGGTATACAACAGTAGAGATACATAACAGAGCGCTTTGCAGAGGTATACAACATTACAGATACATAACAGAGCACTTTACAGAGGTATACAACAGTACAGATACATAACAGAGCACTTTACAGAGGTATACAACATTACAGATGCGTATACAACATTACAGATGCATAACAGAGCACTTTACAGAGGTATGCAACTGTACAGATGCATAACGGAGTGCTTTTCAGAGGTATGCAACTGTACAGATGCATAACGGAGCGCTTTACAGAGGCATGCAACTGTACAGATGCATAACGGAGCGCTTTACAGATGTATGTAACTGTGCAGATGCGTATACAACATTACAGATGCATAACGGAGCGCTTTACAGAGGTATGCAACTGTTCAGATGCAGAACGGAGCGTTTTACAGAGGTATGCAACTGTACAGATGCATAACGGAGCGCTTTACCGAGGTGTGCAACTGTGCAGATGCGTATACAACATTACAGATGCATAACGGAGCGCTTTACAGAGGTATACAACAGTACAGATACATAACAGAGCGCTTTACAGAGGTATACAACAGTACAGATGCATAACAGAGCGCTTTACAGAGGTATACAACAGTACAGATACATAACAGAGCGCTTTACAGAGGTATACAACAGTACAGATACACAACAGAGCGCTTTACAGAGGTATACAACAGTACAGATACATAGCAGAGCGCTTTACAGAGGTATACAACATTACAGATACATAGCAGAGCACTTTACAGAGGTATACAACATTACAGATGCGTATACAACATTACAGATACATAACAGAGCTCTTTACAGAGGTATGCATCTGTACAGATGCATAACGGAGCGCTTTGAAGAGGTATGCAACTGTACAGATGCATAACGGAGCGCTTTACAGAGGTATGTAACTGTGCAGATGCGTATACAACATTACAGATGCATAACGGAGCGCTTTACAGAGGTATGCAACTGTACAGATGCGTAACGGAGCGCTTTACAGAGGTATGCAACTGTACAGATGCATAACAGAGCGCTTTACAGAGGTATGCAACTGTGCAGATGTGTATACAACATTACAGATGCATAACGGAGCGCTTTACAGAGGTATACAACATTACAAATGCATAACAGAGCGCTTTACAGAGGTACACAACATTACAGATACATAACAGAGCGCTTTACAGAGGTATACAACAGTACAGATACATAACAGAGCGCTTTACAGAGGTATGCAACTGTACAGTTGCGTATATAACATTACAGATGCATAACAGAGCGCTTTACAGAGGTATACAACAGTACAGATGCATAACAGAGCGCTTTACAGAGGTATACAACAGTACAGATACATAACAGAGCGCTTTACAGAGGTATACAACAGTACAGATACATAACAGAGCGCTTTACAGAGGTATACAACATTACAGATACATAGCAGGGCGCTTTACAGAGGTATACAACAGTACAGATACATAACAGAGCACTTTACAGAGGTATACAACAGTACAGATACATAACAGAGCGCTTTACAGAGGTATACAACATTACAGATGCGTGTACAACATTACAGATGCGTATACAACATTACAGATGCATAACGGAGCGCTTTACAGAGGTATACAACATCACAGATACATAACAGAGCGCTTTACATTGGTATGCAACTGTACAGATGCATAACGGAGCGCTTTACAGAGGTATGTAACTGTGCAGATGCGTATTCAACATTACAGATGCATAACAGAGCGCTTTACAGAGGTATAGAACAGTACAGATACATAACAGAGCGCTTTACAGAGGTATACAACAGTACAGATGCATAACAGAGCGCTTTACAGAGGTATACAACAGTACAGATACATAACAGAGCGCTGTACGGAGGTATACAACAGTACAGATACATAACAGAGCGCTTTACAGAGGTATACAACAGTACAGATACATAGCAGAGCGCTTTACAGAGGTATACAACATTACAGATACATAGCAGAGCAATTTACAGAGGTATACAACATTACAGATGCGTATACAACATTACAGATACATAACAGAGCTCTTTACAGAGGTATGCATCTGTACAGATGCATAACGGAGCGCTTTGAAGAGGTATGCAACTGTACAGATGCATAACGGAGCGCTTTACAGAGGTATGTAACTGTGCAGATGCGTATACAACATTACAGATGCATAACGGAGCGCTTTACAGAGGTATGCAACTGTACAGATGCGTAACGGAGCGCTTTACAGAGGTATGCAACTGTACAGATGCATAACAGAGCGCTTTACAGAGGTATGCAACTGTGCAGATGTGTATACAAAATTACAGATGCATAACGGAGCGCTTTACAGAGGTATACAACATTACAAATGCATAACAGAGCGCTTTACAGAGGTACACAACATTACAGATACATAACAGAGCGCTTTACAGAGGTATACAACAGTACAGATACATAACAGAGCGCTTTACAGAGGTATGCAACTGTACAGTTGCGTATATAACATTACAGATGCATAACAGAGCGCTTTACAGAGGTATACAATAGTACAGATGCATAACAGAGCGCTTTACAGAGGTATACAACAGTACAGATACATAACAGAGCGCTTTACAGAGGTATACAACAGTACAGATACATAACAGAGCGCTTTACAGAGGTATACAACATTACAGATACATAACAGGGCGCTTTACAGAGGTATACAACAGTACAGATACATAACAGAGCACTTTACAGAGGTATACAACAGTACAGATACATAACAGAGCGCTTTACAGAGGTATACAACATTACAGATGCGTGTACAACATTACAGATGCGTATACAACATTACAGATGCATAACGGAGCGCTTTACAGAGGTATACAACATCACAGATACATAACAGAGCGCTTTAGAGAGGTATGCAACTGTACAGATGCATAACGGAGCGCTTTACAGAGGTATGCAACTGTGCAGATGCGTATACAACATTACAGATGCATAACAGAGCGCTTTACAGAGGTATAGAACAGTACAGATACATAACAGAGCGCTTTACAGAGGTATACAACAGTACAGATGCATAACAGAGCGCTTTACAGAGGTATACAACAGTACAGATACATAACAGAGCGCTGTACGGAGGTATACAACAGTACAGATACATAACAGAGCACTTTACAGAGGTATACAACAGTACAGATACATAACAGAGCGCTTTGCAGAGGTATACAACATTACAGATACCTAACAGAGCACTTTACAGAGGTATACAACGTTACAGATGCGTATACAACATTACAGATACATAACAGAGCGCTTTACAGAGGTATGCAACTGTACAGATGCATAACGGAGCGCTTTACAGAGGTATGCAACTGTACAGATGCATAACAGAGCGCTTTACAGAGGTATACAACAGTACAGATACAAAACAGACCGCTTTACAGATGTATTCAACATTACAGATACATAACAGAGCGCTTTGCAGAGGTATACAACATTACAAATACATAACAGAGCGCTTTACAGAGGTATACAACACTACAGATACATAACAGAGCACTTTACAGAGGTATACAACATTACAGATGCATATACAACATTACAGATACATAACCGGGCGCTTTACAGAGGTATGCAACTGTACAGATGCATAACGGAGCGCTTTACAGAGGTATGCAACTGTACAGATGCATAACGGAGCGCTTTAAAGAGGTATGCAACTGTGCAGATGCGTATACAGCATTACAGATGCATAACAGAGCGCTTTACAGAGGTATGCAACTGTACAGATGCGTAACGGAGCGCTTTACAGAGGTATGCAACTGTACAGATGCATAACAGAGCGCTTTACAGAGGTATGCAACTGTGCAGATGTGTATACAACATTACAGATGCATAACGGAGCGCTTTACAGAGGTATACAACATTACAAATGCATAACAGAGCGCTTTACAGAGGTACACAACATTACAGATACATAACAGAGCGCTTTACAGAGGTATACAACAGTACAGATACATAACAGAGCGCTTTACAGAGGTATGCAACTGTACAGTTGCGTATATAACATTACAGATGCATAACAGAGCGCTTTACAGAGGTATACAACAGTACAGATGCATAACAGAGCGCTTTACAGAGGTATACAACAGTACAGATACATAACAGAGCGCTTTACAGAGGTATACAACAGTACAGATACATAACAGAGCGCTTTACAGAGGTATACAACATTACAGATACATAACAGGGCGCTTTACAGAGGTATACAACAGTACAGATACATAACAGAGCACTTTACAGAGGTATACAACAGTACAGATACATAACAGAGCGCTTTACAGAGGTATACAACATTACAGATGCGTGTACAACATTACAGATGCGTATACAACATTACAGATGCATAACGGAGCGCTTTACAGAGGTATACAACATTACAGATACATAAAAGAGCGCTTTACAGAGGTATGCAACTGTACAGATGCATAACGGAGCGCTTTACAGAGGTATGTAACTGTGCAGATGCGTATACAACATTACAGATGCATAACAGAGCGCTTTACAGAGGTATAGAACAGTACAGATACATAACAGAGCGCTTTACAGAGGTATACAACAGTACAGATGCATAACAGAGCGCTTTACAGAGGTATACAACAGTACAGATACATAACAGAGCGCTGTACAGAGGTATACAACAGTACAGATACATAACAGAGCACTTTACAGAGGTATACAACAGTACAGATACATAACAGAGCGCTTTGCAGAGGTATACAACATTACAGATACCTAACAGAGCACTTTACAGAGGTATACAACGTTACAGATGCGTATACAACATTACAGATACATAACAGAGCGCTTTACAGAGGTATGCAACTGTACAGATGCATAACGGAGCGCTTTACAGAGGTATGCAACTGTACAGATGCATAACAGAGCGCTTTACAGAGGTATACAACAGTACAGATACATAACAGACCGCTTTACAGATGTATTCAACATTACAGATACATAACAGAGCGCTTTGCAGAGGTATACAACATTACAGATACATAACAGAGCGCTTTACAGAGGTATACAACAGTACAGATACATAACAGAGCACTTTACAGAGGTATACAACATTACAGATGCATATACAACATTACAGATACTTAACCGGGCGCTTTACAGAGGTATGCAACTGTACAGATGCATAACGGAGCGCTTTACAGAGGTATGCAACTGTACAGATGCATAACGGAGCGCTTTAAAGAGGTATGCAACTGTGCAGATGCGTATACAGCATTACAGATGCATAACAGAGCGCTTTACAGAGGTATGCAACTGTACAGATGCATAACGGAGCGCTTTACAGAGGTATGCAACTGTGCAGATGCACATACAACATTACAGATGCATAACAGAGCGCTTTACAGAGGTATAAAAACATTACAGATGCATAACGGCGCGCTTTACAGAGGTATACAACATTACAGATGCATTACAGAGCGCTTTACAGAGGTATACAACAGTACAGATACATAACAGAGCGCTTTACAGTGGTATACAACAGTACAGATGCATACCAGAGCGCTTTACAGAGGTGTACAACAGTACAGATACATAACAGAGCGCTTTACAGAGGTATACAACAGTATAGATACACAACAGAGCGCTTTACAGAGGTATACAACAGTACAGATACATAGCAGAGCGCTTTACAGAGGTATACAACATTACAGATACATAACAGAGCACTTTACAGAGGTATACAACATTACAGATGCGTATACAACATTACAGATACATAACAGAGCACTTTACAGAGGTATGCATCTGTACAGATGCATAACGGAGCGCTTTGAAGAGGTATGCAACTGTACAGATGCATAACGGAGCGCTTTACAGAGGTATGTAACTGTGCAGATGCGTATACAACATTACAGATGCATAACGGAGCGCTTTACAGAGGTATGCAACTGTACAGATGCGTAACAGAGCGCTTTACAGAGGTATGCAACTGTACAGATGCATAACAGAGCGCTTTACAGAGGTATGCAACTGTGCAGATGTGTATACAACATTACAGATGCATAACGGAGCGCTTTACAGAGGTATACAACATTACAAATGCATAACAGAGCGCTTTACAGAGGTACACAACATTACAGATACATAACAGAGCGCTTTACAGAGGTATACAACAGTACAGATACATAACAGAGCGCTTTACAGAGGTATGCAACTGTACAGTTGCGTATATAACATTACAGATGCATAACAGAGCGCTTTACAGAGGTATACAACAGTACAGATGCATAACAGAGCGCTTTACAGAGGTATACAACAGTACAGATACATAACAGAGCGCTTTACAGAGGTATACAACAGTACAGATACATAACAGAGCGCTTTACAGAGGTATACAACATTACAGATACATAACAGGGCGCTTTACAGAGGTAGACAACAGTACAGATACATAACAGAGCACTTTACAGAGGTATACAACAGTACAGATACATAACAGAGCGCTTTACAGAGGTATACAACATTACAGATGCGTGTACAACATTACAGATGCGTATACAACATTACAGATGCATAACTCAGCGCTTTACAGAGGTATACAACATTACAGATACATAACAGAGCGCTTTACAGAGGTATGCAACTGTACAGAAGCATAACGGAGCGCTTTACAGAGGTATGCAACTGTGCAGATGCGTATACAACATTACAGATGCATAACAGAGCGCTTTACAGAGGTATACAACAGTACAGATACATAACAGAGCGCTTTACAGAGGTATACAACAGTACAGATGCATAACAGAGCGCTTTACAGAGGTATACAACAGTACAGATACATAACAGAGCGCTGTACAGAGGTATACAACAGTACAGATACATAACAGAGCACTTTACAGAGGTATACAACAGTACAGATACATAACAGAGCGCTTTGCAGAGGTATACAACATTACAGATACCTAACAGAGCACTTTACAGAGGTATACAACGTTACAGATGCATATACAACATTACAGATACATAACAGAGCGCTTTACAGAGGTATGCAACTGTACAGATGCATAACGGAGCGCTTTACAGAGGTATGCAACTGTACAGATGCATAACAGAGCGCTTTACAGAGGTATACAACAGTACAGATACATAACAGACCGCTTTACAGAGGTATTCAACAGTACAGATACATAACAGAGCGCTTTGCAGAGGTATACAACATTACAGATACATAACAGAGCGCTTTACAGAGGTATACAACAGTACAGATACATAACAGAGCACTTTACAGAGGTATACAACATTACAGATGCATATACAACATTACAGATACATAACCGGGCGCTTTACAGAGGTATGCAACTGTACAGATGCATAACGGAGCACTTTACAGAGGTATGCAACTGTACAGATGCATAACGGAGCGCTTTAAAGAGGTATGCAACTGTGCAGATGCGTATACAGCATTACAGATGCATAACAGAGCGCTTTACAGAGGTATGCAACTGTACAGATGCATAACGGAGCGCTTTACAGAGGTATGCAACTGTGCAGATGCATATACAACATTACAGATGCATAACAGAGCGCTTTACAGAGGTATAAAAACATTACAGATGCATAACGGCGCGCTTTAAAGAGGTATACAACATTACAGATGCATTACAGAGCGCTTTACAGAGGTATACAACAGTACAGATACATAACAGAGCGCTTTACAGAGGTATACAACAGTACAGATGCATACCAGAGCGCTTTACAGAGGTGTACAACATTACAGATACATAACAGAGCGCTTTACAGAGGTATACAATATTACAGATACATAACAGAGCGCTTTACAGAGGTATGCAACTGTACAGATGCATAACGGAGTGCTTTACAGAGGTAAACAACAGTACAGATACATAACCAAGTGCTTTACAGAGGTGACAACAGAACAGATACATAAAGGAGCGCTTTACAGAGGTATGCAACTGTACAGATGCATAATGGAGCGCTTTACAGAGGTATGCAACTGTGCAGATGCGTATACAACATTACAAATGCATCATGGAGCGCTTTACAGAGGTATGCAACTGTACAGATGCATAACGGAGCGCTTTACAGAGGTATGCAACTGTACAGATGCATAACGGAGCGCTTTACAGAGGTAGGCAACTGTGCAGACGCATATACAACATTACAGATGCATAACGGAGCGCTTTACAGAGGTATACAACAGTACAGATACATAACAGAGCGCTTTACAGAGGTATACAACATTACAGATACATAACAGGGCGCTTTACAGAGGTAGACAACAGTACAGATACATAACAGAGCACTTTACAGAGGTATACAACAGTACAGATACATAACAGAGCGCTTTACAGAGGTATACAACATTACAGATGCGTGTACAACATTACAGATGCGTATACAACATTACAGATGCATAACTCAGCGCTTTACAGAGGTATACAACATTACAGATACATAACAGAGCGCTTTACAGAGGTATGCAACTGTACAGAAGCATAACGGAGCGCTTTACAGAGGTATGCAACTGTGCAGATGCGTATACAACATTACAGATGCATAACAGAGCGCTTTACAGAGGTATACAACAGTACAGATACATAACAGAGCGCTTTACAGAGGTATACAACAGTACAGATGCATAACAGAGCGCTTTACAGAGGTATACAACAGTACAGATACATAACAGAGCGCTGTACAGAGGTATACAACAGTACAGATACATAACAGAGCACTTTACAGAGGTATACAACAGTACAGATACATAACAGAGCGCTTTGCAGAGGTATACAACATTACAGATACCTAACAGAGCACTTTACAGAGGTATACAACGTTACAGATGCATATACAACATTACAGATACATAACAGAGCGCTTTACAGAGGTATGCAACTGTACAGATGCATAACGGAGCGCTTTACAGAGGTATGCAACTGTACAGATGCATAACAGAGCGCTTTACAGAGGTATACAACAGTACAGATACATAACAGACCGCTTTACAGAGGTATTCAACAGTACAGATACATAACAGAGCGCTTTGCAGAGGTATACAACATTACAGATACATAACAGAGCGCTTTACAGAGGTATACAACAGTACAGATACATAACAGAGCACTTTACAGAGGTATACAACATTACAGATGCATATACAACATTACAGATACATAACCGGGCGCTTTACAGAGGTATGCAACTGTACAGATGCATAACGGAGCACTTTACAGAGGTATGCAACTGTACAGATGCATAACGGAGCGCTTTAAAGAGGTATGCAACTGTGCAGATGCGTATACAGCATTACAGATGCATAACAGAGCGCTTTACAGAGGTATGCAACTGTACAGATGCATAACGGAGCGCTTTACAGAGGTATGCAACTGTGCAGATGCATATACAACATTACAGATGCATAACAGAGCGCTTTACAGAGGTATAAAAACATTACAGATGCATAACGGCGCGCTTTAAAGAGGTATACAACATTACAGATGCATTACAGAGCGCTTTACAGAGGTATACAACAGTACAGATACATAACAGAGCGCTTTACAGAGGTATACAACAGTACAGATGCATACCAGAGTGCTTTACAGAGGTGTACAACATTACAGATACATAACAGAGCGCTTTACAGAGGTATACAATATTACAGATACATAACAGAGCGCTTTACAGAGGTATGCAACTGTACAGATGCATAACGGAGTGCTTTACAGAGGTAAACAACAGTACAGATACATAACCAAGTGCTTTACAGAGGTGACAACAGAACAGATACATAAAGGAGCGCTTTACAGAGGTATGCAACTGTACAGATGCATAATGGAGCGCTTTACAGAGGTATGCAACTGTGCAGATGCGTATACAACATTACAAATGCATCATGGAGCGCTTTACAGAGGTATGCAACTGTACAGATGCATAACGGAGCGCTTTACAGAGGTATGCAACTGTACAGATGCATAACGGAGCGCTTTACAGAGGTAGGCAACTGTGCAGACGCATATACAACATTACAGATGCATAACGGAGCGCTTTACAGAGGTATACAACATTACAGATGCATAACAGAGCACTTTACAGAGGTATACAAAAGTACAGATAAATAACAGAGCGCTTTACAGAGGTATACAACAGTACAAATACACAACAGAGCGCTTTACAGAGGTATACAACAGTACAGATACATAACAGAGTGCTTTACAGAGGTATACAACAGTACAGATACATAACAGAGCGCTTTACAGAGGTATACAACAGTACAGATGCATAACAGAGCGCTTTACAGAGGTATACAACAGTACAGATACATAACAGAGCGCTTTACAGAGGTATACAACAGTACAAATACACAACAGAGCGCTTTACAGAGGTATACAACAGTACAGATACATAGCAGAGCGCTTTACAGAGGTATACAACATTACAGATACATAACAGAGCACTTTACAGAGGTATACAACATTACAGATGCGTATACAACATTACAGATACATAACAGAGCACTTTACAGAGGTATGCATCTGTACAGATGCATAACGGAGCGCTTTGAAGAGGTATGCAACTGTATAGATGCATAACGGAGCGCTTTACAGAGGTATGTAA
This sequence comes from Ambystoma mexicanum, assembly GCF_040938575.1. Taxonomy (NCBI): domain Eukaryota; kingdom Metazoa; phylum Chordata; class Amphibia; order Caudata; family Ambystomatidae; genus Ambystoma; species Ambystoma mexicanum. The sequence continues at coordinate 108,149,934 of NC_090939.1, read as the reverse complement.
CTGTGCAGATGCGTATACAACATTACAGATGCATAACGGAGCGCTTTACAGAGGTATGCAACTGTACAGATGTGTAACGGAGCACTTTACAGAGGTATGCAACTGTACAGATGCATAACAGAGCGCTTTACAGAGGTATGCAACTGTGCAGATGTGTATACAACATTACAGATGCATAACGGAGCGCTTTACAGAGGTATACAACATTACAAATGCATAACAGAGCACTTTACAGAGGTACACAACATTACAGATACATAACAGAGCGCTTTACAGAGGTATACAACAGTACAGATACATAACAGAGCGCTTTACAGAGGTATGCAACTGTACAGTTGCGTATATAACATTACAGATGCATAACAGAGCGCTTTACAGAGGTATACAACAGTACAGATGCATAACAGAGCGCTTTACAGAGGTATACAACAGTACAGATGCATAACAGAGCGCTTTACAGAGGTATACAACAGTACAGATACATAACAGAGCGCTTTACAGAGGTATACAACAGTACAGATACATAACAGAGCACTTTACAGAGGTATGCAACTGTACAGATGCATAACGGAGCGCTTTACAGAGGTATGCAACTGTACAGATGCATAACGGAGCACTTTACAGAGGTATGTAACTGTGCAGATGCGTATACAACATTACAGATGCATAACGAAGCGCTTTACAGAGGTAGGCAACTGTACAGATGCAGAATGGAGCGCTTTACAGAGGTATGCAACTGTACAGATGCATAACGGAGCGCTTTACCGAGGTATGCAACTGTGCAGATGCGTATACAACATTACAGATGCATAACGGAGCACTTTACAGAGGTATACAACAGTACAGATACATAACAGAGCGCTTTACAGAGGTATACAACAGTACAGATGCATAACAGAGCGCTTTACAGAGGTATACAACAGTACAGGTACATAACAGAGCGCTTTACAGAGGTATACAACATTACAGATACATAACAGAGCGCTTTACAGAGGTATACAACATTACAGATACATAACAGAGCGCTTTACAGAGGTATACAACAGTACAGATACATAGCAGAGCACTTTACAGAGGTATACAACAGTACAGATATATAACAGAGCGCTTTACAGAGGTATACAACATTACAGATGCGTATACAACATTACAGATACATAACAGAGCACTTTACAGAGGTATGCAACTGTACAGATGCATAACGGAGCGCTTTACAGAGGTATGCAACTGTACAGATGCATAACGGAGCGCTTTACAGAGGTATGTAACTGTGCAGATGCGTATACAACATTACAGATGCATAACGGAGCGCTTTACAGAGGTATGCAACTGTACAGATGCGTAACGGAGCGCTTTACAGAGGTATGCAACTGTACAGATGCATAACGGAGTGCTTTACAGAGGTATGAAACTGTGCAGATGCGTATACAACATTACAGATGCATAACGGAGCGCTTTACAGAGGTATACAACATTACAAATGCATAACAGAGCGCTTTACAGAGGTATACAACATTACAGATACATAACAGAGCGCTTTACAGAGGTATACAACAGTACAGATACATAACAGAGCGCTTTACAGAGGTATGCAACTGTACAGTTGAGTATACAACATTACAGATGCATAACGGAGCATTTTACAGAGGTATACAACAGTGCAGATGCATAACAGAGCGCTTTACAGAGGTATACAACATTACAGATGCATTACAGAGCGCTTTACAGAGGTATACAACAGTACAGATACATAACAGAGCGCTTTACAGAGGTATACAACAGTACAGATGCATACCAGAGCGCTTTACAGAGGTGTACAACAGTACAGATACATAACAGAGCGCTTTACAGAGGTATACAACAGTATAGATACACAACAGAGCGCTTTACAGAGGTATACAACAGTACAGATACATAGCAGAGCGCTTTACAGAGGTATACAACATTACAGATACATAACAGAGCACTTTACAGAGGTATACAACATTACAGATGCGTATACAACATTACAGATACATAACAGAGCACTTTACAGAGGTATGCATCTGTACAGATGCATAACGGAGCGCTTTGAAGAGGTATGCAACTGTACAGATGCATAACGGAGCGCTTTACAGAGGTATGTAACTGTGCAGATGCGTATACAACATTACAGATGCATAACGGAGCGCTTTACAGAGGTATGCAACTGTACAGATGCGTAACAGAGCGCTTTACAGAGGTATGCAACTGTACAGATGCATAACAGAGCGCTTTACAGAGGTATGCAACTGTGCAGATGTGTATACAACATTACAGATGCATAACGGAGCGCTTTACAGAGGTATACAACATTACAAATGCATAACAGAGCGCTTTACAGAGGTACACAACATTACAGATACATAACAGAGCGCTTTACAGAGGTATACAACAGTACAGATACATAACAGAGCGCTTTACAGAGGTATGCAACTGTACAGTTGCGTATATAACATTACAGATGCATAACAGAGCGCTTTACAGAGGTATACAACAGTACAGATGCATAACAGAGCGCTTTACAGAGGTATACAACAGTACAGATACATAACAGAGCGCTTTACAGAGGTATACAACAGTACAGATACATAACAGAGCGCTTTACAGAGGTATACAACATTACAGATACATAACAGGGCGCTTTACAGAGGTAGACAACAGTACAGATACATAACAGAGCACTTTACAGAGGTATACAACAGTACAGATACATAACAGAGCGCTTTACAGAGGTATACAACATTACAGATGCGTGTACAACATTACAGATGCGTATACAACATTACAGATGCATAACTCAGCGCTTTACAGAGGTATACAACATTACAGATACATAACAGAGCGCTTTACAGAGGTATGCAACTGTACAGAAGCATAACGGAGCGCTTTACAGAGGTATGCAACTGTGCAGATGCGTATACAACATTACAGATGCATAACAGAGCGCTTTACAGAGGTATACAACAGTACAGATACATAACAGAGCGCTTTACAGAGGTATACAACAGTACAGATGCATAACAGAGCGCTTTACAGAGGTATACAACAGTACAGATACATAACAGAGCGCTGTACAGAGGTATACAACAGTACAGATACATAACAGAGCACTTTACAGAGGTATACAACAGTACAGATACATAACAGAGCGCTTTGCAGAGGTATACAACATTACAGATACCTAACAGAGCACTTTACAGAGGTATACAACGTTACAGATGCATATACAACATTACAGATACATAACAGAGCGCTTTACAGAGGTATGCAACTGTACAGATGCATAACGGAGCGCTTTACAGAGGTATGCAACTGTACAGATGCATAACAGAGCGCTTTACAGAGGTATACAACAGTACAGATACATAACAGAGCACTTTACAGAGGTATACAACATTACAGATGCATATACAACATTACAGATACATAACCGGGCGCTTTACAGAGGTATGCAACTGTACAGATGCATAACGGAGCACTTTACAGAGGTATGCAACTGTACAGATGCATAACGGAGCGCTTTAAAGAGGTATGCAACTGTGCAGATGCGTATACAGCATTACAGATGCATAACAGAGCGCTTTACAGAGGTATGCAACTGTACAGATGCATAACGGAGCGCTTTACAGAGGTATGCAACTGTGCAGATGCATATACAACATTACAGATGCATAACAGAGCGCTTTACAGAGGTATAAAAACATTACAGATGCATAACGGCGCGCTTTAAAGAGGTATACAACATTACAGATGCATTACAGAGCGCTTTACAGAGGTATACAACAGTACAGATACATAACAGAGCGCTTTACAGAGGTATACAACAGTACAGATGCATACCAGAGCGCTTTACAGAGGTGTACAACATTACAGATACATAACAGAGCGCTTTACAGAGGTATACAATATTACAGATACATAACAGAGCGCTTTACAGAGGTATGCAACTGTACAGATGCATAACGGAGTGCTTTACAGAGGTAAACAACAGTACAGATACATAACCAAGTGCTTTACAGAGGTGACAACAGAACAGATACATAAAGGAGCGCTTTACAGAGGTATGCAACTGTACAGATGCATAATGGAGCGCTTTACAGAGGTATGCAACTGTGCAGATGCGTATACAACATTACAAATGCATCATGGAGCGCTTTACAGAGGTATGCAACTGTACAGATGCATAACGGAGCGCTTTACAGAGGTATGCAACTGTACAGATGCATAACGGAGCGCTTTACAGAGGTAGGCAACTGTGCAGACGCATATACAACATTACAGATGCATAACGGAGCGCTTTACAGAGGTATACAACAGTACAGATACATAACAGAGCGCTTTACAGAGGTATACAACATTACAGATACATAACAGGGCGCTTTACAGAGGTAGACAACAGTACAGATACATAACAGAGCACTTTACAGAGGTATACAACAGTACAGATACATAACAGAGCGCTTTACAGAGGTATACAACATTACAGATGCGTGTACAACATTACAGATGCGTATACAACATTACAGATGCATAACTCAGCGCTTTACAGAGGTATACAACATTACAGATACATAACAGAGCGCTTTACAGAGGTATGCAACTGTACAGAAGCATAACGGAGCGCTTTACAGAGGTATGCAACTGTGCAGATGCGTATACAACATTACAGATGCATAACAGAGCGCTTTACAGAGGTATACAACAGTACAGATACATAACAGAGCGCTTTACAGAGGTATACAACAGTACAGATGCATAACAGAGCGCTTTACAGAGGTATACAACAGTACAGATACATAACAGAGCGCTGTACAGAGGTATACAACAGTACAGATACATAACAGAGCACTTTACAGAGGTATACAACAGTACAGATACATAACAGAGCGCTTTGCAGAGGTATACAACATTACAGATACCTAACAGAGCACTTTACAGAGGTATACAACGTTACAGATGCATATACAACATTACAGATACATAACAGAGCGCTTTACAGAGGTATGCAACTGTACAGATGCATAACGGAGCGCTTTACAGAGGTATGCAACTGTACAGATGCATAACAGAGCGCTTTACAGAGGTATACAACAGTACAGATACATAACAGACCGCTTTACAGAGGTATTCAACAGTACAGATACATAACAGAGCGCTTTGCAGAGGTATACAACATTACAGATACATAACAGAGCGCTTTACAGAGGTATACAACAGTACAGATACATAACAGAGCACTTTACAGAGGTATACAACATTACAGATGCATATACAACATTACAGATACATAACCGGGCGCTTTACAGAGGTATGCAACTGTACAGATGCATAACGGAGCACTTTACAGAGGTATGCAACTGTACAGATGCATAACGGAGCGCTTTAAAGAGGTATGCAACTGTGCAGATGCGTATACAGCATTACAGATGCATAACAGAGCGCTTTACAGAGGTATGCAACTGTACAGATGCATAACGGAGCGCTTTACAGAGGTATGCAACTGTGCAGATGCATATACAACATTACAGATGCATAACAGAGCGCTTTACAGAGGTATAAAAACATTACAGATGCATAACGGCGCGCTTTAAAGAGGTATACAACATTACAGATGCATTACAGAGCGCTTTACAGAGGTATACAACAGTACAGATACATAACAGAGCGCTTTACAGAGGTATACAACAGTACAGATGCATACCAGAGCGCTTTACAGAGGTGTACAACATTACAGATACATAACAGAGCGCTTTACAGAGGTATACAATATTACAGATACATAACAGAGCGCTTTACAGAGGTATGCAACTGTACAGATGCATAACGGAGTGCTTTACAGAGGTAAACAACAGTACAGATACATAACCAAGTGCTTTACAGAGGTGACAACAGAACAGATACATAAAGGAGCGCTTTACAGAGGTATGCAACTGTACAGATGCATAATGGAGCGCTTTACAGAGGTATGCAACTGTGCAGATGCGTATACAACATTACAAATGCATCATGGAGCGCTTTACAGAGGTATGCAACTGTACAGATGCATAACGGAGCGCTTTACAGAGGTATGCAACTGTACAGATGCATAACGGAGCGCTTTACAGAGGTAGGCAACTGTGCAGACGCATATACAACATTACAGATGCATAACGGAGCGCTTTACAGAGGTATACAACATTACAGATGCATAACAGAGCACTTTACAGAGGTATACAAAAGTACAGATACATAACAGAGCACTTTACAGAGGTATACAACAGTACAGATGCATAACAGAGCGCTTTACAGAGGTATACAACAGTACAGATACATAACTGAGCGCTTTACAGAGGTATACAACATTACAGATACATAACAGAGTGCTTTACAGAGGTATACAACAGTACAGATACATAACAGAGCGCTTTACAGAGGTATACAACAGTACAGATGCATAACAGAGCGCTTTACAGAGGTATACAACAGTACAGATACATAACAGAGCGCTTTACAGAGGTATACAACAGTACAAATACACAACAGAGCGCTTTACAGAGGTATACAACAGTACAGATACATAGCAGAGCGCTTTACAGAGGTATACAACATTACAGATACATAACAGAGCACTTTACAGAGGTATACACCATTACAGATGCGTATACAACATTACAGATACATAACAGAGCACTTTACAGAGGTATGCATCTGTACAGATGCATAACGGAGCGCTTTGAAGAGGTATGCAACTGTATAGATGCATAACGGAGCGCTTTACAGAGGTATGTAACTGTGCAGATGCGTATACAACATTACAGATGCATAACGGAGCGCTTTACAGAGGTATGCAACTGTACAGATGTGTAACGGAGCGCTTTACAGAGGTATGCAACTGTACAGATGCATAACAGAGCGCTTTACAGAGGTATGCAACTGTGCAGATGTGTATACAACATTACAGATGCATAACGGAGCGCTTTACAGAGGTATACAACATTACAAATGCATAACAGAGCACTTTACAGAGGTACACAACATTACAGATACATAACAGAGCGCTTTACAGAGGTATACAACAGTACAGATACATAACAGAGCGCTTTACAGAGGTATGCAACTGTACAGTTGCGTATATAACATTACAGATGCATAACAGAGCGCTTTACAGAGGTATACAACAGTACAGATGCATAACAGAGCGCTTTACAGAGGTATACAACAGTACAGATGCATAACAGAGCGCTTTACAGAGGTATACAACAGTACAGATACATAACAGAGCGCTTTACAGAGGTATACAACAGTACAGATACATAACAGAGCACTTTACAGAGGTATGCAACTGTACAGATGCATAACGGAGCGCTTTACAGAGGTATGCAACTGTACAGATGCATAACGGAGCACTTTACAGAGGTATGTAACTGTGCAGATGCGTATACAACATTACAGATGCATAACGAAGCGCTTTACAGAGGTAGGCAACTGTACAGATGCAGAATGGAGCGCTTTACAGAGGTATGCAACTGTACAGATGCATAACGGAGCGCTTTACCGAGGTATGCAACTGTGCAGATGCGTATACAACATTACAGATGCATAACGGAGCACTTTACAGAGGTATACAACAGTACAGATACATAACAGAGCGCTTTACAGAGGTATACAACAGTACAGATGCATAACAGAGCGCTTTACAGAGGTATACAACAGTACAGGTACATAACAGAGCGCTTTACAGAGGTATACAACATTACAGATACATAACAGAGCGCTTTACAGAGGTATACAACATTACAGATACATAACAGAACGCTTTACAGAGGTATACAACAGTACAGATACATAGCAGAGCACTTTACAGAGGTATACAACAGTACAGATATATAACAGAGCGCTTTACAGAGGTATACAACATTACAGATGCGTATACAACATTACAGATACATAACAGAGCACTTTACAGAGGTATGCAACTGTACAGATGCATAACGGAGCGCTTTACAGAGGTATGCAACTGTACAGATGCATAACGGAGCGCTTTACAGAGGTATGTAACTGTGCAGATGCGTATACAACATTACAGATGCATAACGGAGCGCTTTACAGAGGTATGCAACTGTACAGATGCGTAACGGAGCGCTTTACAGAGGTATGCAACTGTACAGATGCATAACGGAGTGCTTTACAGAGGTATGAAACTGTGCAGATGCGTATACAACATTACAGATGCATAACGGAGCGCTTTACAGAGGTATACAACATTACAAATGCATAACAGAGCGCTTTACAGAGGTATACAACATTACAGATACATAACAGAGCGCTTTACAGAGGTATACAACAGTACAGATACATAACAGAGCGCTTTACAGAGGTATGCAACTGTACAGTTGAGTATACAACATTACAGATGCATAACGGAGCATTTTACAGAGGTATACAACAGTGCAGATGCATAACAGAGCGCTTTACAGAGGTATACAACATTACAGATACATAACAGGGCGCTTTACAGAGGTATACAACAGTACAGATACATAACAGAGCACTTTACAGAGGTATACAACAGTACAGATACATAACAGAGCGCTTTACAGAGGTATACAACATTACAGATGCGTATACAACATTACAGATGCATAACTCAGCACTTTACAGAGGTATACAACACTACAGATACATAACAGAGCGCTTTACAGAGGTATGCAACTGTACAGATGCATAACGGAGCGCTTTACAGAGGTATGCAACTGTGCGGATGCGTATACAACATTACAGATACATAACAGAGCGCTTTAAAGAGGTATACAACAGTACAGATACATAACAGAGCGCTTTACAGAGGTTTACAACAGTACAGATGCATGACAGAGCACTTTACAGAGGTATACAACAGTACAGATACATAACAGAGCGCTTTACAGAGGTATACAACAGTAGAGATACATAACAGAGCGCTTTGCAGAGGTATACAACATTACAGATACATAACATAGCACTTTACAGAGGTATACAACAGTACAGATACATAACAGAGCACTTTACAGAGGTATACAACATTACAGATGCGTATACAACATTACAGATGCATAACAGAGCACTTTACAGAGGTATGCAACTGTACAGATGCATATACAACATTACAGATGCATAACAGAGCGCTTTACAGAGGTATACAACAGTACAGATGCATAACAGAGCGCTTTACAGAGGTATACAACAGTACAGATACATAACTGAGCGCTTTACAGAGGTATACAACATTACAGATACATAACAGAGTGCTTTACAGAGGTATACAACAGTACAGATACATAACAGAGCGCTTTACAGAGGTATACAACAGTACAGATGCATAACAGAGCGCTTTACAGAGGTATACAACAGTACAGATACATAACAGAGCGCTTTACAGAGGTATACAACAGTACAAATACACAACAGAGCGCTTTACAGAGGTATACAACAGTACAGATACATAGCAGAGCGCTTTACAGAGGTATACAACATTACAGATACATAACAGAGCACTTTACAGAGGTATACAACATTACAGATGCGTATACAACATTACAGATACATAACAGAGCACTTTACAGAGGTATGCATCTGTACAGATGCATAACGGAGCGCTTTGAAGAGGTATGCAACTGTATAGATGCATAACGGAGCGCTTTACAGAGGTATGTAACTGTGCAGATGCGTATACAACATTACAGATGCATAACGGAGCGCTTTACAGAGGTATGCAACTGTACAGATGTGTAACGGAGCGCTTTACAGAGGTATGCAACTGTACAGATGCATAACAGAGCGCTTTACAGAGGTATGCAACTGTGCAGATGTGTATACAACATTACAGATGCATAACGGAGCGCTTTACAGAGGTATACAACATTACAAATGCATAACAGAGCACTTTACAGAGGTACACAACATTACAGATACATAACAGAGCGCTTTACAGAGGTATACAACAGTACAGATACATAACAGAGCGCTTTACAGAGGTATGCAACTGTACAGTTGCGTATATAACATTACAGATGCATAACAGAGCGCTTTACAGAGGTATACAACAGTACAGATGCATAACAGAGCGCTTTACAGAGGTATACAACAGTACAGATGCATAACAGAGCGCTTTACAGAGGTATACAACAGTACAGATACATAACAGAGCGCTTTACAGAGGTATACAACAGTACAGATACATAACAGAGCACTTTACAGAGGTATGCAACTGTACAGATGCATAACGGAGCGCTTTACAGAGGTATGCAACTGTACAGATGCATAACGGAGCACTTTACAGAGGTATGTAACTGTGCAGATGCGTATACAACATTACAGATGCATAACGAAGCGCTTTACAGAGGTAGGCAACTGTACAGATGCAGAATGGAGCGCTTTACAGAGGTATGCAACTGTACAGATGCATAACGGAGCGCTTTACCGAGGTATGCAACTGTGCAGATGCGTATACAACATTACAGATGCATAACGGAGCACTTTACAGAGGTATACAACAGTACAGATACATAACAGAGCGCTTTACAGAGGTATACAACAGTACAGATGCATAACAGAGCGCTTTACAGAGGTATACAACAGTACAGGTACATAACAGAGCGCTTTACAGAGGTATACAACATTACAGATACATAACAGAGCGCTTTACAGAGGTATACAACATTACAGATACATAACAGAGCGCTTTACAGAGGTATACAACAGTACAGATACATAGCAGAGCACTTTACAGAGGTATACAACAGTACAGATATATAACAGAGCGCTTTACAGAGGTATACAACATTACAGATGCGTATACAACATTACAGATACATAACAGAGCACTTTACAGAGGTATGCAACTGTACAGATGCATAACGGAGCGCTTTACAGAGGTATGCAACTGTACAGATGCATAACGGAGCGCTTTACAGAGGTATGTAACTGTGCAGATGCGTATACAACATTACAGATGCATAACGGAGCGCTTTACAGAGGTATGCAACTGTACAGATGCGTAACGGAGCGCTTTACAGAGGTATGCAACTGTACAGATGCATAACGGAGTGCTTTACAGAGGTATGAAACTGTGCAGATGCGTATACAACATTACAGATGCATAACGGAGCGCTTTACAGAGGTATACAACATTACAAATGCATAACAGAGCGCTTTACAGAGGTATACAACATTACAGATACATAACAGAGCGCTTTACAGAGGTATACAACAGTACAGATACATAACAGAGCGCTTTACAGAGGTATGCAACTGTACAGTTGAGTATACAACATTACAGATGCATAACGGAGCATTTTACAGAGGTATACAACAGTGCAGATGCATAACAGAGCGCTTTACAGAGGTATACAACATTACAGATACATAACAGGGCGCTTTACAGAGGTATACAACAGTACAGATACATAACAGAGCACTTTACAGAGGTATACAACAGTACAGATACATAACAGAGCGCTTTACAGAGGTATACAACATTACAGATGCGTATACAACATTACAGATGCATAACTCAGCACTTTACAGAGGTATACAACACTACAGATACATAACAGAGCGCTTTACAGAGGTATGCAACTGTACAGATGCATAACGGAGCGCTTTACAGAGGTATGCAACTGTGCGGATGCGTATACAACATTACAGATACATAACAGAGCGCTTTAAAGAGGTATACAACAGTACAGATACATAACAGAGCGCTTTACAGAGGTTTACAACAGTACAGATGCATGACAGAGCACTTTACAGAGGTATACAACAGTACAGATACATAACAGAGCGCTTTACAGAGGTATACAACAGTAGAGATACATAACAGAGCGCTTTGCAGAGGTATACAACATTACAGATACATAACATAGCACTTTACAGAGGTATACAACAGTACAGATACATAACAGAGCACTTTACAGAGGTATACAACATTACAGATGCGTATACAACATTACAGATGCATAACAGAGCACTTTACAGAGGTATGCAACTGTACAGATGCATAACGGAGTGCTTTACAGAGGTATGCAACTGTACAGATGCATAACGGAGCGCTTTACAGAGGCATGCAACTGTACAGATGCATAACGGAGCGCTTTACAGATGTATGTAACTGTGCAGATGCGTATACAACATTACAGATGCATAACGGAGCGCTTTACAGAGGTATGCAACTGTACAGATGGAGAACGGAGCGTTTTACAGAGGTATGCAACTGTACAGATGCATAACGGAGCGCTTTACCGAGGTGTGCAACTGTGCAGATGCGTATACAACATTACAGATGCATAACGGAGCGCTTTACAGAGGTATACAGCAGTACAGATACATAACAGAGCACTTTACAGAGGTATACAACAGTACAGATGCATAACAGAGCACTTTACAGAGGTATACAACAGTACAGATACATAACAGAGCGCTTTACAGAGGTATACAACAGTACAGATACACAACAGAGCGCTTTACAGAGGTATACAACAGTACAGATACATAGCAGAGTGCTTTACAGAGGTATACAACATTACAGATACATAACAGAGCACTTTACAGAGGTATACAACATTACAGATGCGTATACAACATTACAGATACATAACAGAGCACTTTGAAGAGGTATGCAACTGTACAGATGCATAACGGAGCGCTTTACAGAGGTATGTAACTGTGCAGATGCGTATACAACATTACAGATGCATAACGGAGCGCTTTACAGAGGTATGCAACTGTACAGATGCGTAACAGAGCGCTTTACAGAGGTATGCAACTGTACAGATGCATAACAGAGCGCTTTACAGAGGTATGCAACTGTGCAGATGTGTATACAACATTACAGATGCATAACGGAGCGCTTTACAGAGGTATACAACATTACAAATGCATAACAGAGCGCTTTACAGAGGTACACAAAATTACAGATACATAACAGAGCGCTTTACAGAGGTATACAACAGTACAGATACATAACAGAGCGCTTTACAGAGGTATGCAGCTGTACAGTTGCGTATATAACATTACAGATGCATAACAGAGCGCTTTACAGAGGTATACAACAGTACAGATGCATAACAGAGCACTTTACAGAGGTATACAACAGTACAGATACATAACAGAGCGCTTTACAGAGGTATACAACATTACAGATACATAACAGAGCGCTTTACAGAGGTATGCAACTGTACAGATGCATAACGGAGCGCTTTACAGAGGTATGCAACTGTGCAGATGCGTATACAACATTACAGATGCATAACTTAGCGCTTTACAGAGGTATACAACAGTACAGATACATAACAGAGCGCTTTACAGAGGTATACAACAGTACAGATGCATAACAGAGCGCTTTACAGAGGTATACAACAGTACAGATACATAACAGAGCGCTGTACAGAGGTATACAACAGTACAGATACATAACAGAGCACTTTACAGAGGTATACAACAGTACAGATACATAACAGAGCGCTTTGCAGAGGTATACAACATTACAGATACCTAACAGAGCACTTTACAGAGGTATACAACGTTACAGATGCGTATACAACATTACAGATACATAACAGAGCGCTTTACAGAGGTATGCAACTGTACAGATGCATAACGGAGCGCTTTACAGAGGTATGCAACTGTACAGATGCATAACAGAGCGCTTTACAGAGGTATACAACAGTACAGATACATAACAGACCGCTTTACAGAGGTATTCAACAGTACAGATACATAACAGAGCGCTTTGCAGAGGTATACAACATTACAGATACATAACAGAGCGCTTTACAGAGGTATACAACAGTACAGATACATAACAGAGCACTTTACAGAGGTATACAACATTACAGATGCATATACAACATTACAGATACATAACCGGGCGCTTTACAGAGGTATGCAACTGTACAGATGCATAACGGAGCGCTTTACAGAGGTATGCAACTGTACAGATGCATAACGGAGCGCTTTAAAGAGGTATGCAACTGTGCAGATGCGTATACAGCATTACAGATGCATAACAGAGCGCTTTACAGAGGTATGCAACTGTACAGATGCATAACGGAGCGCTTTACAGAGGTATGCAACTGTACAGATGCATAACGGAGCGCTTTACAGAGGTATGCAACTGTGCAGATGCATATACAACATTACAGATGCATAACAGAGCGCTTTACAGAGGTATAAAAACATTACAGCTGCATAACGGCGCGCTTTACAGAGGTATACAACATTACAGATGCATTACAGAGCGCTTTACAGAGGTATACAACAGTACAGATACATAACAGAGCGCTTTACAGAGGTATACAACAGTACAGATGCATACCAGAGCGCTTTACAGAGGTGTACAACAGTACAGATACATAACAGAGCGCTTTACAGAGGTATACAACAGTACAGATACACAACAGAGCGCTTTACAGAGGTATACAACAGTACAGATACATAGCAGAGCGCTTTACAGAGGTATACAACATTACAGATACATAACAGAGCACTTTACAGAGGTATTCAACATTACAGATGCGTATACAACATTACAGATACATAACAGAGCACTTTACAGAGGTATGCATCTGTACAGATGCATAACGGAGCGCTTTGAAGAGGTATGCAACTGTACAGATGCATAACGGAGCGCTTTACAGAGGTATGTAACTGTGCAGATGCATATACAACATTACAGATGCATAACGGAGCGCTTTACAGAGGTATGCAACTGTACAGATGCGTAACGGAGCGCTTTACAGAGGTATGCAACTGTACAGATGCATAACAGAGCGCTTTACAGAGGTATGCAACTGTGCAGATGTGTATACAACATTACAGATGCATAACGGAGCGCTTTACAGAGGTATACAACATTACAAATGCATAACAGAGCGCTTTACAGAGGTACACAACATTACAGATACATAACAGAGCGCTTTACAGAGATATACAACAGTACAGATACATAACAGAGCGCTTTACAGAGGTATGCAACTGTACAGTTGCGTATATAACATTACAGATGCATAACAGAGCGCTTTACAGAGGTATACAACAGTACAGATGCATAACAGAGCGCTTTACAGAGGTATACAACAGTACAGATACATAACAGAGCGCTTTACAGAGGTATACAACAGTACAGATACATAACAGAGCGCTTTACAGAGGTATACAACATTACAGATACATAACAGGGCGCTTTACAGAGGTATACAACAGTACAGATACATAACAGAGCACTTTACAGAGGTATACAACAGTACAGATACATAACAGAGCGCTTTACAGAGGTATACAACATTACAGATGCGTGTACAACATTACAGATGCGTATACAACATTACAGATGCATAACTCAGTGCTTTACAGAGGTATACAACATTACAGATACATAACAGAGCGCTTTACAGAGGTATGCAACTGTACAGATGCATAACGGAGCGCTTTACAGAGGTATGCAACTGTGCAGATGCGTATACAACATTACAGATGCATAACAGAGCGATTTACAGAGGTATACAACAGTACAGATACATAACAGAGCGCTTTACAGAGGTATACAACAGTACAGATGCATAACAGAGCGCTTTACAGAGGTATACAACAGTACAGATACATAACAGAGCGCTGTACAGAGGTATACAAAAGTACAGATACATAACAGAGCACTTTACAGAGGTATACAACAGTACAGATACATAACAGAGCGCTTTGCAGAGGTATACAACATTACAGATACCTAACAGAGCACTTTACAGAGGTATACAACAGTACAGATACATAACAGAGCGCTTTGCAGAGGTATACAACATTACAGATACCTAACAGAGCACTTTACAGAGGTATACAACGTTACAGATGCGTATACAACATTACGGATACATAACAGAGCGCTTTACAGAGGTATGCAACTGTACAGATGCATAACGGAGCGCTTTACAGAGGTATGCAACTGTACACATGCATAACAGAGCGCTTTACAGAGGTATACAACAGTACAGATACATAACAGACCGCTTTACAGAGGTATTCAACAGTACAGATACATAACAGAGCGCTTTGCAGAGGTATACAACATTACAGATACATAACAGAGCGCTTTACAGAGGTATACAACAGTACAGATACATAACAGAGCACTTTACAGAGGTATACAACATTACAGATGCATATACAACATTACAGATACATAACCGGGCGCTTTACAGAGGTATGCAACTGTACAGCTGCATAACGAAGCACTTTACAGAGGTATGCAACTGTACAGATGCATAACGGAGCGCTTTAAAGAGGTATGCAACTGTGCAGATGCGTATACAGCATTACAGATGCATAACAGAGCGCTTTACAGAGGTATGCAACTGTACAGATGCATAACGGAGCGCTTTACAGAGGTATGCAACTGTACAGATGCATAACGGAGCGCTTTACAGAGGTATGCAACTGTGCAGATGCATATACAACATTACAGATGCATAACAGAGCGCTTTACAGAGGTATAAAAACATTACAGATGCATAACGGCGCGCTTTACAGAGGTATACAACATTACAGATGCATTACAGAGCGCTTTACAGAGGTATACAACAGTACAGATACATAACAGAGCGCTTTACAGAGGTATACAACAGTACAGATGCATACCAGAGCGCTTTACAGAGGTGTACAACAGTACAGATACATAACAGAGCGCTTTACAGAGGTATACAATATTACAGATACATAACAGAGCGCTTTACAGAGGTATGCAACTGTACAGATGCATAACGGAGTGCTTTACAGAGGTATACAACAGTACAGATACATAACCAAGTGCTTTACAGAGGTGACAACAGAACAGATACATAAAGGAGCGCTTTACAGAGGTATGCAACTGTACAGATGCATAATGGAGCGCTTTACAGAGGTATGCAACTGTACAGATGCATAACGGAGCGCTTTACAGAGGTATACAACAGTACAGATACATAACAGAGCACTTTACAGAGGTGACAACAGAACAGATACATAACGGAGCGCTTTACAGAGGTATGCAACTGTACAGATGCATAACGGAGCTCTTTACGGAGGTATGCAACTGTACAGATGCATAACGGAGCGCTTTACAGAGGTATGCAACTGTGCAGATGCGTATACAACATTACAGATGCATCACGGAGCGCTTTACAGAGGTATGCAACTGTACAGATGCATAACGGAGCGCTTTACAGAGGTATGCAACTGTACAGATGCATAACGGAGCGCTTTACAGAGGTATGCAACTGTGCAGACGCGTATACAACATTACAGATGCATAACGGAGCGCTTTACAGAGGTATACAACATTACAGATGCATAACAGAGCACTTTACAGAGGTATACAAAAGTACAGATACATAACAGAGCACTTTACAGAGGTATACAACAGTACAGATGCATAACAGAGCGCTTTACAGAGGTATACAACAGTACAGATACATAACTGAGCGCTTTAAAGAGGTATACAACATTACAGATACATAACAGAGTGCTTTACAGAGGTATACAACAGTACAGATACATAACAGAGCACTTTACAGAGGTATACAACAGTACAGATACATAACAGAGCGCTTTACAGAGGTATACAACAGTACAGATGCATAACAGAGCACTTTACAGAGGTATACAACAGTAAAGATACATAACAGAGTGCTTTACAAAGGTATACAACATTACAGATACATAATAGAGCACTTTACAGAGGTATACAACAGTACAGATACATAACAGAGCGCTTTAGAGCGCTTTACAGAGGTATACAACATTACAGATGCGTATACAACATTAAAGGTGCATAACAGAGCACTTTAGAGAGGTATGCAACTGTACAGATGCATAACGGAGCGCTTTACAGAGGTATGCAACTGTACAGATGCATAACGGAGCGCTTTACAGAGGTATGTAACTGTGCAGATGCGTATACAACATTACAGATGCATAACGGAGCGCTTTACAGAGGTATGCAACTGTACAGATGCACAACAGAGCCCTTTACAGAGGTATGCAACTGTACAGATGCATAACAGAGCGCTTTACAGAGGTATGCAACTGTACAGATGCATAACGGATCGCTTCACAGAGATATGCAACTGTGCAGATGCGTGTACAACATTACAGATGCATAACGGAGCGCTTTACAGAGGTATACAACATTACAGATACATAACAGAGCGCTTTACAGAGGTATACAACAGTACAGATACATAACAGAGTGCTTTACAGAGGTATACAACATTACAGATACATAACAGAGCGCTTTACAGAGGTATACAACAGTACAGATACATAACAGAGCGCTTTACAGACGTATACAACAGTACAGATGCATAACGGAGCGCTTTACAGAGGTATGTAACTGTGCAGATGCGTATACATTACAGATGCATAACGGAGCGCTTTACAGAGGTATGCAACTGTACAGATGCATAACGGAGCACTTTACAGAGGTATGCAACTGTACAGATGCGTAACGGAGCGCTTTACAGAGGTATGCAACTGTACAGATGCATAACGGAACGCTTTACAGAGGTATGCAACTGTGCAGATGCGTATACAACATTACAGATGTCTAACGGAGCGCTTTACAGAGGTATACAACATTACAAATGCATAACAGAGCGCTTTACAGAGGTATACAACATTACAGATACATAACAGAGCGCTTTACAGAGGTATGCAACTGTACAGTTGCGTATACAACATTACAGATGCATAACAGAGCGCTTTACAGAGGTATACAACATTACAGATGCATAACAGAGTGCTTTACAGAGGTATACAGCAGTACTGATAGATAACAGAGCGCTTTACAGAGGTATACAACAGTACAGATGCATAACAGAGCGCTTAACAGAGGTATACAACAGTACAGATACATAACAGAGCGCTTTACAGAGGTATACAACATTACAGATACATAACAGAGCGCTTTCCAGAGGTATACAACAGTACAGATACATAACAGAGCACTTTACAGAGGTATACAACAGTACAGATACATAACAGAGCGCTTTACAGAGGTATACAACATTACAGATACATAACAGAGCACTTTACAGAGGTATACAACAGTACAGATACGTAACAGAGCGCTTTAGAGCGCTTTACAGAGGTATACAACATTACAGATGTGTATACAACATTACAGATGCATAACGGAGCGCTTTACAGAGGTATACAACAGTACAGATACATAACTGAGCGCTTTACAGAGGTATACAACATTACAGATACATAACAGAGTGCTTTACAGAGGTATACAACAGTACAGATACATAACAGAGCACTTTACGGAGGTATACAACAGTACAGATACATAACAGAGCGCTTTACAGAGGTATACAACAGTACCGATACATAACAGAGCACTTTACAGAGGTATACAACAGTACAGATACATAACAGAGCGCTTTACAGAGGTATACAACATTACAGATACATAACAGAGCACTTTACAGAGGTATAGAACAGTACAGATACGTAACAGAGCGCTTTAGAGCGCTTTACAGAGGTATACAACATTACAGATGTGTATACAACAGTACAGATGCATAACAGAGCGCTTTACAGAGGTATACAACAGTACAGATACATAACTGAGCGCTTTACAGAGGTATACAACATTACAGATACATAACAGAGTGCTTTACAGAGGTATACAACAGTACAGATACATAACAGAGCACTTTACAGAGGTATACAACAGTACAGATACATAACAGAGCGCTTTACAGAGGTATACAACAGTACAGATGCATAACAGAGCACTTTACAGAGGTATACAACAGTAAAGATACATAACAGAGTGCTTTACAAAGGTATACAACATTACAGATACATAATAGAGCACTTTACAGAGGTATACAACAGTACAGATACATAACAGAGCGCTTTAGAGCGCTTTACAGAGGTATACAACATTACAGATGCGTATACAACATTAAAGGTGCATAACAGAGCACTTTAGAGAGGTATGCAACTGTACAGATGCATAACGGAGCGCTTTACAGAGGTATGCAACTGTACAGATGCATAACGGAGCGCTTTACAGAGGTATGTAACTGTGCAGATGCGTATACAACATTACAGATGCATAACGAGCGCTTTACAGAGGTATGCAACTGTACAGATGCATAACGGAGCGCTTTACAGAGGTATGTAACTGTGCAGATGCGTATACAACATTACAGATACATAATAGAGCACTTTACAGAGGTATACAACAGTACAGATACATAACAGAGCGCTTTAGAGCGCTTTACAGAGGTATACAACATTACAGATGCGTATACAACATTAAAGGTGCATAACAGAGCCCTTTACAGAGGTATGCAACTGTACAGATGCATAACGGAGTGCTTTACAGAGGTATGCAACTGTACAGATGCATAACGGAGCGCTTTACAGAGATATGCAACTGTGCAGATGCGTGTACAACATTACAGATGCATAACGGAGCGCTTTACAGAGGTATACAACATTACAGATACATAACAGAGCGCTTTACAGAGGTATACAACAGTACAGATACATAACAGAGTGCTTTACAGAGGTATACAACATTACAGATACATAACAGAGCGCTTTACAGAGGTATACAACAGTACAGATGCATAACAGAGCACTTTACAGAGGTATACAACAGTAAAGATACATAACAGAGTGCTTTACAAAGGTATACAACATTACAGATACATAATAGAGCACTTTACAGAGGTATACAACAGTACAGATACATAACAGAGCGCTTTAGAGCGCTTTACAGAGGTATACAACATTACAGATGCGTATACAACATTAAAGGTGCATAACAGAGCACTTTAGAGAGGTATGCAACTGTACAGATGCATAACGGAGCGCTTTACAGAGGTATGCAACTGTACAGATGCATAACGGAGCGCTTTACAGAGGTATGTAACTGTGCAGATGCGTATACAACATTACAGATGCATAACGGAGCGCTTTACAGAGGTATGCAACTGTACAGATGCACAACAGAGCCCTTTACAGAGGTATGCAACTGTACAGATGCATAACAGAGCGCTTTACAGAGGTATGCAACTGTACAGATGCATAACGGATCGCTTCACAGAGATATGCAACTGTGCAGATGCGTGTACAACATTACAGATGCATAACGGAGCGCTTTACAGAGGTATACAACATTACAGATACATAACAGAGCGCTTTACAGAGGTATACAACAGTACAGATACATAACAGAGTGCTTTACAGAGGTATACAACATTACAGATACATAACAGAGCGCTTTACAGAGGTATACAACAGTACAGATACATAACAGAGCGCTTTACAGACGTATACAACAGTACAGATGCATAACGGAGCGCTTTACAGAGGTATGTAACTGTGCAGATGCGTATACATTACAGATGCATAACGGAGCGCTTTACAGAGGTATGCAACTGTACAGATGCATAACGGAGCACTTTACAGAGGTATGCAACTGTACAGATGCGTAACGGAGCGCTTTACAGAGGTATGCAACTGTACAGATGCATAACGGAACGCTTTACAGAGGTATGCAACTGTGCAGATGCGTATACAACATTACAGATGTCTAACGGAGCGCTTTACAGAGGTATACAACATTACAAATGCATAACAGAGCGCTTTACAGAGGTATACAACATTACAGATACATAACAGAGCGCTTTACAGAGGTATGCAACTGTACAGTTGCGTATACAACATTACAGATGCATAACAGAGCGCTTTACAGAGGTATACAACATTACAGATGCATAACAGAGTGCTTTACAGAGGTATACAGCAGTACTGATAGATAACAGAGCGCTTTACAGAGGTATACAACAGTACAGATGCATAACAGAGCGCTTAACAGAGGTATACAACAGTACAGATACATAACAGAGCGCTTTACAGAGGTATACAACATTACAGATACATAACAGAGCGCTTTCCAGAGGTATACAACAGTACAGATACATAACAGAGCACTTTACAGAGGTATACAACAGTACAGATACATAACAGAGCGCTTTACAGAGGTATACAACATTACAGATACATAACAGAGCACTTTACAGAGGTATACAACAGTACAGATACGTAACAGAGCGCTTTAGAGCGCTTTACAGAGGTATACAACATTACAGATGTGTATACAACATTACAGATGCATAACGGAGCGCTTTACAGAGGTATACAACAGTACAGATACATAACTGAGCGCTTTACAGAGGTATACAACATTACAGATACATAACAGAGTGCTTTACAAAGGTATACAACAGTACAGATACATAACAGAGCACTTTACGGAGGTATACAACAGTACAGATACATAACAGAGCGCTTTACAGAGGTATACAACAGTACCGATACATAACAGAGCACTTTACAGAGGTATACAACAGTACAGATACATAACAGAGCGCTTTACAGAGGTATACAACATTACAGATACATAACAGAGCACTTTACAGAGGTATAGAACAGTACAGATACGTAACAGAGCGCTTTAGAGCGCTTTACAGAGGTATACAACATTACAGATGTGTATACAACAGTACAGATGCATAACAGAGCGCTTTACAGAGGTATACAACAGTACAGATACATAACTGAGCGCTTTACAGAGGTATACAACATTACAGATACATAACAGAGTGCTTTACAGAGGTATACAACAGTACAGATACATAACAGAGCACTTTACAGAGGTATACAACAGTACAGATACATAACAGAGCGCTTTACAGAGGTATACAACAGTACAGATGCATAACAGAGCACTTTACAGAGGTATACAACAGTAAAGATACATAACAGAGTGCTTTACAAAGGTATACAACATTACAGATACATAATAGAGCACTTTACAGAGGTATACAACAGTACAGATACATAACAGAGCGCTTTAGAGCGCTTTACAGAGGTATACAACATTACAGATGCGTATACAACATTAAAGGTGCATAACAGAGCACTTTAGAGAGGTATGCAACTGTACAGATGCATAACGGAGCGCTTTACAGAGGTATGCAACTGTACAGATGCATAACGGAGCGCTTTACAGAGGTATGTAACTGTGCAGATGCGTATACAACATTACAGATGCATAACGGAGCGCTTTACAGAGGTATGCAACTGTACAGATGCATAACGGAGCGCTTTACAGAGGTATGTAACTGTGCAGATGCGTATACAACATTACAGATACATAATAGAGCACTTTACAGAGGTATACAACAGTACAGATACATAACAGAGCGCTTTAGAGCGCTTTACAGAGGTATACAACATTACAGATGCGTATACAACATTAAAGGTGCATAACAGAGCCCTTTACAGAGGTATGCAACTGTACAGATGCATAACGGAGCGCTTTACAGAGGTATGCAACTGTACAGATGCATAACGGAGCGCTTTACAGAGATATGCAACTGTGCAGATGCGTGTACAACATTACAGATGCATAACGGAGCGCTTTACAGAGGTATACAACATTACAGATACATAACAGAGCGCTTTACAGAGGTATACAACAGTACAGATACATAACAGAGTGCTTTACAGAGGTATACAACATTACAGATACATAACAGAGCGCTTTACAGAGGTATACAACAGTACAGATACATAACAGAGCGCTTTACAGACGTATACAACAGTACAGATGCATAACGGAGCGCTTTACAGAGGTATGTAACTGTGCAGATGCGTATACATTACAGATGCATAACGGAGCGCTTTACAGAGGTATGCAACTGTACAGATGCATAACGGAGCACTTTACAGAGGTATGCAACTGTACAGATGCGTAACGGAGCGCTTTACAGAGGTATGCAACTGTACAGATGCATAACGGAGCGCTTTACAGAGGTATGCAACTGTGCAGATGCGTATACAACATTACAGATGCATAACGGAGCGCTTTACAGAGGTATACAACATTACAAATGCATAACAGAGCGCTTTACAGAGGTATACAACATTACAGATACATAACAGAGCGCTTTACAGAGGTATGCAACTGTACAGTTGCGTATACAACATTACAGATGCATAACAGAGCGCTTTACAGAGGTATACAACATTACAGATGCATAACAGAGTGCTTTACAGAGGTATACAGCAGTACTGATAGATAACAGAGCGCTTTACAGAGGTCTACAACAGTACAGATGCATAACAGAGCGCTTAACAGAGGTATACAACAGTACAGATACATAACAGAGCACTTTACAGAGGTATACAACAGTACAGATACATAACAGAGCGCTTTACAGAGGTATACAACATTACAGATACATAACAGAGCACTTTACAGAGGTATACAACAGTACAGATACGTAACAGAGCGCTTTAGAGCGCTTTACAGAGGTATACAACATTACAGATGTGTATACAACATTACAGATGCATAACGGAGCGCTTTACAGAGGTATACAACATTACAGATGCATAACAGAGCGCTTTACAGAGGTATACAGCAGTACTGATACATAACAGAGTGCTTAACAGAGGTATACAACAGTACAGATGCATAACAGAGGGCTTTACAGAGGTATACAACAGTACAGATACATAACAGAGCGCTTTACAGAGGTATACAACATTACAGATACATAACAGAACGGTTTACAGAGGTATGCAACTGTACAGATGCATAACGGACCGCTTTACAGAGGTATACAACAGTACAAATACATAACAGAGCACTTTACAGAGGTGACAACAGAACAGATACATAACGGAGCGCTTTACAGAGGTATGCAACTGTACAGATGCATAACGGAGCGCTTTACGGAGGTATGCAACTGTACAGATGCATAAAGGAGCGCTTTACAGAGGTATGCAACTGTGCAGATGCGTATACAACATTACGGATGCATAACGGAGCGCTTTACAGAGGTATGCAACTGTACAGATGCATAACAAAGTGCTTTACAGAGGTATGCAACTGTGCAGACGCGTATACAACATTACAGATGCATAACGGAGCGCTTTACAGAGGTATACAACATTACAGATGCATAACATAGCGCTTTACAGAGGTATACAACATTACAGATGCATAACAGAGCACTTTAGAGAGGTATACAACAGTACAGATACAAAACTGAGCACTTTACAGAGGTATACAACAGTACAGATGAATAACAGAGCGCTTTACAGAGGTATACAACAGTACAGATACATAACTGAGCGCTTTACAGAGGTATACAACATTACAGATACATAACAGAGTGCTTTACAGAGGTACACAACAGTACAGATACATAACAGAGCGCTTTACAGAGGTATGCAACTGTACAGATGTGTATACAACATTACAGATGCATAACGGAGCGCTTTACAGAGGTATACAACATTACAGATGCATAACAGAGCGCTTTACAGAGGTATACAACAATACTGATACATAACAGAGCACTTTACAGAGGTATACAACAGTACAGATGCATAACAGAGCGCTTTACAGAGGTATACAACTGTACAGATGCATAACAGAGCGCTTTACAGAGCTATACAACAGTACAGATACATATACAACAGTACAGATACATAACAGAGCGCTTTACAGAGCTATACAACAGTACAGATGCATAACAGAGCGCTTTACAGAGGTATACAACAGTACAGATACATAACAGAGCACTTTACAGAGGTATACAACATTACAGATACATAACAGAGTGCTTTACAGAGGTATACAACAGTACAGATACATAACAGAGCGCTTTACAGAGGTATACAACAGTACAGATACATAACAGAGCGCTTTGAAGAGGTATACAACATTACAGATACATAACAGAGCGCTTTACAGAGGTATACAACATTACAGATACATAACAGAGCACTTTACAGAGGTATACAACAGTACAGATACGTAACAGAGCGCTTTAGAGCGCTTTACAGAGGTATACAACATTACAGATGTGTATACAACATTACAGATGCATAACGGAGCGCTTTACAGAGGTATACAACAGTACAGATACATAACTGAGCGCTTTACAGAGGTATACAACATTACAGATACATAACAGAGTGCTTTACAGAGGTATACAACAGTACAGATACATAACAGAGCACTTTACAGAGGTATACAACAGTACAGATACATAACAGAGCGCTTTACAGAGGTATACAACAGTACCGATACATAACAGAGCACTTTACAGAGGTATACAACAGTACAGATACATAACAGAGCGCTTTACAGAGGTGTACAACATTACAGATACATAACAGAGCACTTTACAGAGGTATAGAACAGTACAGATACGTAACAGAGCGCTTTAGAGCGCTTTACAGAGGTATACAACATTACAGATGTGTATACAACAGTACAGATGCATAACAGAGCGCTTTACAGAGGTATACAACAGTACAGATACATAACTGAGCGCTTTACAGAGGTATACAACATTACAGATACATAACAGAGTGCTTTACAGAGGTATACAACAGTACAGATACATAACAGAGCACTTTACAGAGGTATACAACAGTACAGATACATAACAGAGCGCTTTACAGAGGTATACAACAGTACAGATGCATAACAGAGCACTTTACAGAGGTATACAACAGTAAAGATACATAACAGAGTGCTTTACAAAGGTATACAACATTACAGATACATAATAGAGCACTTTACAGAGGTATACAACAGTACAGATACATAACAGAGCGCTTTAGAGCGCTTTACAGAGGTATACAACATTACAGATGCGTATACAACATTAAAGGTGCATAACAGAGCACTTTAGAGAGGTATGCAACTGTACAGATGCATAACAGAGCGCTTTACAGAGGTATGCAACTGTACAGATGCATAACGGAGCGCTTTACAGAGGTATGTAACTGTGCAGATGCGTATACAACATTACAGATGCATAACGGAGCGCTTTACAGAGGTATGCAACTGTACAGATGCATAACGGAGCGCTTTACAGAGGTATGTAACTGTGCAGATGCGTATACAACATTACAGATACATAATAGAGCACTTTACAGAGGTATACAACAGTACAGATACATAACAGAGCGCTTTAGAGCGCTTTACAGAGGTATACAACATTACAGATGCGTATACAACATTAAAGGTGCATAACAGAGCCCTTTACAGAGGTATGCAACTGTACAGATGCATAACGGAGCGCTTTACAGAGGTATGCAACTGTACAGATGCATAACGGAGCGCTTTACAGAGATATGCAACTGTGCAGATGCGTTTACAACATTACAGATGCATAACGGAGCGCTTTACAGAGGTATACAACATTACAGATACATAACAGAGCGCTTTACAGAGGTATACAACAGTACAGATACATAACAGAGTGCTTTACAGAGGTATACAACATTACAGATACATAACAGAGCGCTTTACAGAGGTATACAACAGTACAGATACATAACAGAGCGCTTTACAGACGTATACAACAGTACAGATGCATAACGGAGCGCTTTACAGAGGTATGTAACTGTGCAGATGCGTATACATTACAGATGCATAACGGAGCGCTTTACAGAGGTATGCAACTGTACAGATGCATAACGGAGCACTTTACAGAGGTATGCAACTGTACAGATGCGTAACGGAGCGCTTTACAGAGGTATGCAACTGTACAGATGCATAACGGAGCGCTTTACAGAGGTATGCAACTGTGCAGATGCGTATACAACATTACAGATGCATAACGGAGCGCTTTACAGAGGTATACAACATTACAAATGCATAACAGAGCGCTTTACAGAGGTATACAACATTACAGATACATAACAGAGCGCTTTACAGAGGTATGCAACTGTACAGTTGCGTATACAACATTACAGATGCATAACAGAGCGCTTTACAGAGGTATACAACATTACAGATGCATAACAGAGTGCTTTACAGAGGTATACAGCAGTACTGATAGATAACAGAGCGCTTTACAGAGGTCTACAACAGTACAGATGCATAACAGAGCGCTTAACAGAGGTATACAACAGTACAGATACATAACAGAGCACTTTACAGAGGTATACAACAGTACAGATACATAACAGAGCGCTTTACAGAGGTATACAACATTACAGATACATAACAGAGCACTTTACAGAGGTATACAACAGTACAGATACGTAACAGAGCGCTTTAGAGCGCTTTACAGAGGTATACAACATTACAGATGTGTATACAACATTACAGATGCATAACGGAGCGCTTTACAGAGGTATACAACATTACAGATGCATAACAGAGCGCTTTACAGAGGTATACAGCAGTACTGACACATAACAGAGCGCTTAACAGAGGTATACAACAGTACAGATGCATAACAGAGGGCTTTACAGAGGTATACAACAGTACAGATACATAACAGAGCGCTTTACAGAGGTATACAACATTACAGATACATAACAGAACGGTTTACAGAGGTATGCAACTGTACAGATGCATAACGGACCGCTTTACAGAGGTATACAACAGTACAAATACATAACAGAGCACTTTACAGAGGTGACAACAGAACAGATACATAACGGAGCGCTTTACAGAGGTATGCAACTGTACAGATGCATAACGGAGCGCTTTACGGAGGTATGCAACTGTACAGATGCATAAAGGAGCGCTTTACAGAGGTATGCAACTGTGCAGATGCGTATACAACATTACGGATGCATAACGGAGCGCTTTACAGAGGTATGCAACTGTACAGATGCATAACAAAGTGCTTTACAGAGGTATGCAACTGTGCAGACGCGTATACAACATTACAGATGCATAACGGAGCGCTTTACAGAGGTATACAACATTACAGATGCATAACATAGCGCTTTACAGAGGTATACAACATTACAGATGCATAACAGAGCACTTTAGAGAGGTATACAACAGTACAGATACAAAACTGAGCACTTTACAGAGGTATACAACAGTACAGATGAATAACAGAGCGCTTTACAGAGGTATACAACAGTACAGATACATAACTGAGCGCTTTACAGAGGTATACAACATTACAGATACATAACAGAGTGCTTTACAGAGGTACACAACAGTACAGATACATAACAGAGCGCTTTACAGAGGTATGCAACTGTACAGATGTGTATACAACATTACAGATGCATAACGGAGCGCTTTACAGAGGTATACAACATTACAGATGCATAACAGAGCGCTTTACAGAGGTATACAACAATACTGATACATAACAGAGCACTTTACAGAGGTATACAACAGTACAGATGCATAACAGAGCGCTTTACAGAGGTATACAACAGTACAGATGCATAACAGAGCGCTTTACAGAGCTATACAACAGTACAGATACATATACAACAGTACAGATACATAACAGAGCGCTTTACAGAGCTATACAACAGTACAGATGCATAACAGAGCGCTTTACAGAGGTATACAACAGTACAGATACATAACAGAGCACTTTACAGAGGTATACAACATTACAGACATAACAGAGTGCTTTACAGAGGTATACAACAGTACAGATACATAACAGAGCGCTTTACAGAGGTATACAACAGTACAGATACATAACAGAGCGCTTTGAAGAGGTATACAACATTACAGATACATAACAGAGCACTTTACAGAGGTAAACAACAGTACAGATACATAACAGAGCACTTTACAGAGGTATACAACTGTACAGATGCATAACAGAGCGCTTTACAGAGCTATACAACAGTACAGATACATATACAACAGTACAGATACATAACAGAGCGCTTTACAGAGCTATACAACAGTACAGATGCATAACAGAGCGCTTTACAGAGGTATACAACAGTACAGATACATAACAGAGCACTTTACAGAGGTATACAACATTACAGATACATAACAGAGTGCTTTACAGAGGTATACAACAGTACAGATACATAACAGAGCGCTTTACAGAGGTATACAACAGTACAGATACATAACAGAGCGCTTTGAAGAGGTATACAACATTACAGATACATAACAGAGCGCTTTACAGAGGTATGCAACTGTACAGTTGCGTATACAACATTACAGATGCATAACAGAGCGCTTTACAGAGGTATACAACATTACAGATGCATAACAGAGTGCTTTACAGAGGTATACAGCAGTACTGATAGATAACAGAGCGCTTTACAGAGGTCTACAACAGTACAGATGCATAACAGAGCGCTTAACAGAGGTATACAACAGTACAGATACATAACAGAGCACTTTACAGAGGTATACAACAGTACAGATACATAACAGAGCGCTTTACAGAGGTATACAACATTACAGATACATAACAGAGCACTTTACAGAGGTATACAACAGTACAGATACGTAACAGAGCGCTTTAGAGCGCTTTACAGAGGTATACAACATTACAGATGTGTATACAACATTACAGATGCATAACGGAGCGCTTTACAGAGGTATACAACATTACAGATGCATAACAGAGCGCTTTACAGAGGTATACAGCAGTACTGATACATAACAGAGCGCTTAACAGAGGTATACAACAGTACAGATGCATAACAGAGGGCTTTACAGAGGTATACAACAGTACAGATACATAACAGAGCGCTTTACAGAGGTATACAACATTACAGATACATAACAGAACGGTTTACAGAGGTATGCAACTGTACAGATGCATAACGGACCGCTTTACAGAGGTATACAACAGTACAAATACATAACAGAGCACTTTACAGAGGTGACAACAGAACAGATTCATAACGGAGCGCTTTACAGAGGTATGCAACTGTACAGATGCATAACGGAGCGCTTTACGGAGGTATGCAACTGTACAGATGCATAAAGGAGCGCTTTACAGAGGTATGCAACTGTGCAGATGCGTATACAACATTACGGATGCATAACGGAGCGCTTTACAGAGGTATGCAACTGTACAGATGCATAACAAAGTGCTTTACAGAGGTATGCAACTGTGCAGACGCGTATACAACATTACAGATGCATAACGGAGCGCTTTACAGAGGTATACAACATTACAGATGCATAACATAGCGCTTTACAGAGGTATACAACATTACAGATGCATAACAGAGCACTTTAGAGAGGTATACAACAGTACAGATACAAAACTGAGCACTTTACAGAGGTATACAACAGTACAGATGAATAACAGAGCGCTTTACAGAGGTATACAACAGTACAGATACATAACTGAGCGCTTTACAGAGGTATACAACATTACAGATACATAACAGAGTGCTTTACAGAGGTACACAACAGTACAGATACATAACAGAGCGCTTTACAGAGGTATGCAACTGTACAGATGTGTATACAACATTACAGATGCATAACGGAGCGCTTTACAGAGGTATACAACATTACAGATGCATAACAGAGCGCTTTACAGAGGTATACAACAATACTGATACATAACAGAGCACTTTACAGAGGTATACAACAGTACAGATGCATAACAGAGCGCTTTACAGAGGTATACAACAGTACAGATGCATAACAGAGCGCTTTACAGAGCTATACAACAGTACAGATACATATACAACAGTACAGATACATAACAGAGCGCTTTACAGAGCTATACAACAGTACAGATGCATAACAGAGCGCTTTACAGAGGTATACAACAGTACAGATACATAACAGAGCACTTTACAGAGGTATACAACATTACAGACATAACAGAGTGCTTTACAGAGGTATACAACAGTACAGATACATAACAGAGCGCTTTACAGAGGTATACAACAGTACAGATACATAACAGAGCGCTTTGAAGAGGTATACAACATTACAGATACATAACAGAGCACTTTACAGAGGTAAACAACAGTACAGATACATAACAGAGCACTTTACAGAGGTATGCAACTGTACAGATGCATAACGGAGCGCTTTACAGAGGTATGCAACTGTACAGATGCATAACGGAGCGCTTTACAGAGGTATACAACAGTACAGATACATAACAGAGCGCTTTGAAGAGGTATACAACATTACAGATACATAACAGAGCACTTTACAGAGGTACACAACAGTACAGATACATAACAGAGCGCTTTACAGAGGTATGCAACTGTACAGATGTGTATACAACATTACAGATGCATAACGGAGCGCTTTACAGAGGTATACAACATTACAGATGCATAACAGAGCGCTTTACAGAGGTATACAACAATACTGATACATAACAGAGCACTTTACAGAGGTATACAACAGTACAGATGCATAACAGAGCGCTTTACAGAGGTATACAACAGTACAGATGCATAACAGAGCGCTTTACAGAGCTATACAACAGTACAGATACATATACAACAGTACAGATACATAACAGAGCGCTTTACAGAGCTATACAACAGTACAGATGCATAACAGAGCGCTTTACAGAGGTATACAACAGTACAGATACATAACAGAGCACTTTACAGAGGTATACAACATTACAGATACATAACAGAGTGCTTTACAGAGGTATACAACAGTACAGATACATAACAGAGCGCTTTACAGAGGTATACAACAGTACAGATACGTAACAGAGCGCTTTGAAGAGGTATACAACATTACAGATACATAACAGAGCACTTTACAGAGGTAAACAACAGTACAGATACATAACAGAGCACTTTACAGAGGTATGCAACTGTACAGATGCATAACGGAGCGCTTTACAGAGGTATGCAACTGTACAGATGCATAACAGAGCGCTTTACAGAGGTATGCAACTATGCAGATGCGTATACAGCATTACAGATGCATAACAGAGTGCTTTACAGAGGTATGCAACTGTACAGATGCATAACGGAGCACTTTACAGAGGTATGCAACTGTGCAGATGTGTATACAACATTACAGATGCATAACGGAGCGCTTTACAGAGGTATACAACATTACAGATGCATAACAGAGCGCTTTACAGAGGTATACAACATTACAGATGCATAACAGAGCGCTTTACAGAGGTATACAACTGTACAGATGCATAACGGAGCGCTTTACAGAGGTATGCAACTGTACAGATGCAGAACGGAGCGCTTTACAGAGGTATGCAACTGTACAGATGCATAACGGAGCGCTTTACCGAGGTATGCAACTGTGGAAATGCGTATACAACATTACAGATGCATAACAGAACGCTTTACAGAGGTATACAACAGTACAGATACATAACAGAGCGCTTTACAGAGGTATACAACAGTACAGATGCATAACAGTGCGCTTTACAGAGGTATACAACAGTACAGATACATAACAGAGCGCTTTACAGGGGTATACAACATTACAGATACATAACAGAGCGCTTTACAGAGGTATACAACAGTACAGATACATAGCAGAGCGCTTTACAGAGGTATACAACATTACAGATACATAACAGAGCACTTTACAGAGGTATACAACAGTACAGATACATAACAGAGCGCTTTACAGAGGTATACAACATTACAGATGCGTATACAACATTACAGATACATAACAGAGCACTTTACAGAGGTATGCAACTGTACAGATGCATAACGGAGCGCTTTACAGAGGTATGCAACTGTACAGATGCATAACAGAGCACTTTACAGAGGTATGTAACTGTGCAGATGCGTATACAACATTACAGATGCATAACGGAGCGCTTTACAGAGGTATGCAACTGTACAGATGTGTAACAGAGTGCTTTACAGAGGTATACAACATTACAGATGCATAACATAGGGCTTTACAGAGGTATACAACATTACAGATACATAACAGAGTGCTTTACAGAGGTAAACAACAGTACAGATACATAACAGAGCGCTTTACAGAGGTATGCAACTGTACAGATGTGTATACAACATTACAGATGCATAACGGAGCGCTTTACAGAGGTATACAACATTACAGATGCATAACAGAGTGCTTTACAGACAGTACTGATACATAACAGAGCACTTTACAGAGGTATACAACAGTACAAATACATAACAGAACGCTTTACAGAGGTATACAACAGTACAGATACATAACAGAGCAATTTACAGAGGTATACAACAGTACAGATGAATAACAGAGCGCTTTACAGAGGTATACAGCAGTACAGATACATAACTGAGCGCTTTACAGAGATATGCAACTGTACAGATGCGTATACAACATTACAGATGCATAACGGAGCGCTTTACAGAGGTATACAACATTACAGATGCATAACAGAGCGCTTTACAGACAGTACTGATACATAACAGAGCACTTTACAGAGGTATACAACAGTACAGATGCATAACAGAGCGCTTTACAGAGGTATACAACAGTACAGATACATAACAGAGCGCTTTACAGAGGTATACAACAGTACAGATACATAAC
This sequence comes from Ambystoma mexicanum, assembly GCF_040938575.1. NCBI lineage: Eukaryota > Metazoa > Chordata > Amphibia > Caudata > Ambystomatidae > Ambystoma > Ambystoma mexicanum. Next base: position 108,115,562 of record NC_090939.1, on the reverse strand, counting down.
AGAGCGCTTTAGAGCGCTTTACAGAGGTATACAACATTACAGATGCATATACAACATTACAGATGCATAACGGAGCGCTTTACAGAGGTATACAACATTACAGATGCATAACAGAGCGCTTTACAGAGGTATACAGCAGTACAGATACATAACAGAGCGCTTTACAGAGATATGCAACTGTACAGATGCGTATACAACATTACAGATGCATAACGGAGCGCTTTACAGAGGTATACAACATTACAGATGCATAACAGAGCGCTTTACAGAGGTATACAGCAGTACTGATACATAACAGAGCGCTTTACAGAGGTATACAACAGTACAGATGCATAACAGAGCGCTTTACAGAGGTATACAACAGTACAGATACATAACAGAGCGCTTTACAGAGGTATACAACATTACAGATACATAACAGAGCGCTTTACAGAGGTATGCAACTGTACAGATGCATAACGGAGCGCTTTACAGAGGTATACAACAGTACAGATACATAACAGAGCACTTTACAGAGGTGACAACAGAACAGATGCATAACGGAGCGCTTTACGGAGGTATGCAACTGTACAGATGCATAACGGAGCGCTTTACAGAGGTATGCAACTGTGCAGATGTGTATACAACATTACAGATGCATAACGGAGCGCTTTACAGAGGTATGCAACTGTACAGATGCATAACAAAGCGCTTTACAGAGGTATGCAACTGTGCAGACGCGTATACATCATTACAGATGCATAACGGAGCGCTTTACAGAGGTATACAACATTACAGATGCATAACATAGCGCTTTACAGAGGTATACAACATTACAGATGCATAACAGAGCACTTTACAGAGGTATACAACAGTACAGATACATAACAGAGCACTTTACAGAGGTATACAACAGTACAGATGAATAACAGAGCGCTTTACAGAGGTATACAACAGTACAGATACATAACTGAGCGCTTTACAGAGGTATACAACATTACAGATACATAACAGAGTGCTTTACAGAGGTATACAACAGTACAGATACATAACAGAGCGCTTTACAGAGGTATGCAACTGTACAAATGTGCATACAACATTACAGATGCATAACAGAGCGCTTTACAGAGGTATACAACAGTACAGATACATAACAGAGTGCTTTACAGAGGTATACAACATTACAGATACATAACAGAGCGCTTTACAGAGGTATACAACAGTACAGATACATAACAGAGCGCTTTACAGACGTATACAACAGTACAGATGCATAACGGAGCGCTTTACAGAGGTATGTAACTGTGCAGATGCGTATACATTACAGATGCATAACGGAGCGCTTTACAGAGGTATGCAACTGTACAGATGCATAACGGAGCACTTTACAGAGGTATGCAACTGTACAGATGCGTAACGGAGCGCTTTACAGAGGTATGCAACTGTACAGATGCATAACGGAGCGCTTTACAGAGGTATGCAACTGTGCAGATGCGTATACAACATTACAGATGCATAACGGAGCGCTTTACAGAGGTATACAACATTACAAATGCATAACAGAGCGCTTTACAGAGGTATACAACATTACAGATACATAACAGAGCGCTTTACAGAGGTATGCAACTGTACAGTTGCGTATACAACATTACAGATGCATAACAGAGCGCTTTACAGAGGTATACAACATTACAGATGCATAACAGAGTGCTTTACAGAGGTATACAGCAGTACTGATAGATAACAGAGCGCTTTACAGAGGTCTACAACAGTACAGATGCATAACAGAGCGCTTAACAGAGGTATACAACAGTACAGATACATAACAGAGCACTTTACAGAGGTATACAACAGTACAGATACATAACAGAGCGCTTTACAGAGGTATACAACATTACAGATACATAACAGAGCACTTTACAGAGGTATACAACAGTACAGATACGTAACAGAGCGCTTTAGAGCGCTTTACAGAGGTATACAACATTACAGATGTGTATACAACATTACAGATGCATAACGGAGCGCTTTACAGAGGTATACAACATTACAGATGCATAACAGAGCGCTTTACAGAGGTATACAGCAGTACTGATACATAACAGAGCGCTTAACAGAGGTATACAACAGTACAGATGCATAACAGAGGGCTTTACAGAGGTATACAACAGTACAGATACATAACAGAGCGCTTTACAGAGGTATACAACATTACAGATACATAACAGAACGGTTTACAGAGGTATGCAACTGTACAGATGCATAACGGACCGCTTTACAGAGGTATACAACAGTACAAATACATAACAGAGCACTTTACAGAGGTGACAACAGAACAGATACATAACGGAGCGCTTTACAGAGGTATGCAACTGTACAGATGCATAACGGAGCGCTTTACGGAGGTATGCAACTGTACAGATGCATAAAGGAGCGCTTTACAGAGGTATGCAACTGTGCAGATGCGTATACAACATTACGGATGCATAACGGAGTGCTTTACAGAGGTATGCAACTGTACAGATGCATAACAAAGTGCTTTACAGAGGTATGCAACTGTGCAGACGCGTATACAACATTACAGATGCATAACGGAGCGCTTTACAGAGGTATACAACATTACAGATGCATAACATAGCGCTTTACAGAGGTATACAACAATACTGATACATAACAGAGCACTTTACAGAGGTATACAACAGTACAGATGCATAACAGAGCGCTTTACAGAGGTATACAACAGTACAGATGCATAACAGAGCGCTTTACAGAGCTATACAACAGTACAGATACATATACAACAGTACAGATACATAACAGAGCGCTTTACAGAGCTATACAACAGTACAGATGCATAACAGAGCGCTTTACAGAGGTATACAACAGTACAGATACATAACAGAGCACTTTACAGAGGTATACAACATTACAGACATAACAGAGTGCTTTACAGAGGTATACAACAGTACAGATACATAACAGAGCGCTTTACAGAGGTATACAACAGTACAGATACATAACAGAGCGCTTTGAAGAGGTATACAACATTACAGATACATAACAGAGCACTTTACAGAGGTAAACAACAGTACAGATACATAACAGAGCACTTTACAGAGGTATGCAACTGTACAGATGCATAACGGAGCGCTTTACAGAGGTATGCAACTGTACAGATGCATAACGGAGCGCTTTACAGAGGTATACAACAGTACAGATACATAACAGAGCGCTTTGAAGAGGTATACAACATTACAGATACATAACAGAGCACTTTACAGAGGTACACAACAGTACAGATACATAACAGAGCGCTTTACAGAGGTATGCAACTGTACAGATGTGTATACAACATTACAGATGCATAACGGAGCGCTTTACAGAGGTATACAACATTACAGATGCATAACAGAGCGCTTTACAGAGGTATACAACAATACTGATACATAACAGAGCACTTTACAGAGGTATACAACAGTACAGATGCATAACAGAGCGCTTTACAGAGGTATACAACAGTACAGATGCATAACAGAGCGCTTTACAGAGCTATACAACAGTACAGATACATATACAACAGTACAGATACATAACAGAGCGCTTTACAGAGCTATACAACAGTACAGATGCATAACAGAGCGCTTTACAGAGGTATACAACAGTACAGATACATAACAGAGCACTTTACAGAGGTATACAACATTACAGATACATAACAGAGTGCTTTACAGAGGTATACAACAGTACAGATACATAACAGAGCGCTTTACAGAGGTATACAACAGTACAGATACGTAACAGAGCGCTTTGAAGAGGTATACAACATTACAGATACATAACAGAGCACTTTACAGAGGTAAACAACAGTACAGATACATAACAGAGCACTTTACAGAGGTATGCAACTGTACAGATGCATAACGGAGCGCTTTACAGAGGTATGCAACTGTACAGATGCATAACAGAGCGCTTTACAGAGGTATGCAACTATGCAGATGCGTATACAGCATTACAGATGCATAACAGAGTGCTTTACAGAGGTATGCAACTGTACAGATGCATAACGGAGCACTTTACAGAGGTATGCAACTGTGCAGATGTGTATACAACATTACAGATGCATAACGGAGCGCTTTACAGAGGTATACAACATTACAGATGCATAACAGAGCGCTTTACAGAGGTATACAACATTACAGATGCATAACAGAGCGCTTTACAGAGGTATACAACTGTACAGATGCATAACGGAGCGCTTTACAGAGGTATGCAACTGTACAGATGCAGAACGGAGCGCTTTACAGAGGTATGCAACTGTACAGATGCATAACGGAGCGCTTTACCGAGGTATGCAACTGTGGAAATGCGTATACAACATTACAGATGCATAACAGAACGCTTTACAGAGGTATACAACAGTACAGATACATAACAGAGCGCTTTACAGAGGTATACAACAGTACAGATGCATAACAGTGCGCTTTACAGAGGTATACAACAGTACAGATACATAACAGAGCGCTTTACAGGGGTATACAACATTACAGATACATAACAGAGCGCTTTACAGAGGTATACAACAGTACAGATACATAGCAGAGCGCTTTACAGAGGTATACAACATTACAGATACATAACAGAGCACTTTACAGAGGTATACAACAGTACAGATACATAACAGAGCGCTTTACAGAGGTATACAACATTACAGATGCGTATACAACATTACAGATACATAACAGAGCACTTTACAGAGGTATGCAACTGTACAGATGCATAACGGAGCGCTTTACAGAGGTATGCAACTGTACAGATGCATAACAGAGCACTTTACAGAGGTATGTAACTGTGCAGATGCGTATACAACATTACAGATGCATAACGGAGCGCTTTACAGAGGTATGCAACTGTACAGATGTGTAACAGAGTGCTTTACAGAGGTATACAACATTACAGATGCATAACATAGGGCTTTACAGAGGTATACAACATTACAGATACATAACAGAGTGCTTTACAGAGGTAAACAACAGTACAGATACATAACAGAGCGCTTTACAGAGGTATGCAACTGTACAGATGTGTATACAACATTACAGATGCATAACGGAGCGCTTTACAGAGGTATACAACATTACAGATGCATAACAGAGTGCTTTACAGACAGTACTGATACATAACAGAGCACTTTACAGAGGTATACAACAGTACAAATACATAACAGAACGCTTTACAGAGGTATACAACAGTACAGATACATAACAGAGCAATTTACAGAGGTATACAACAGTACAGATGAATAACAGAGCGCTTTACAGAGGTATACAGCAGTACAGATACATAACTGAGCGCTTTACAGAGATATGCAACTGTACAGATGCGTATACAACATTACAGATGCATAACGGAGCGCTTTACAGAGGTATACAACATTACAGATGCATAACAGAGCGCTTTACAGACAGTACTGATACATAACAGAGCACTTTACAGAGGTATACAACAGTACAGATGCATAACAGAGCGCTTTACAGAGGTATACAACAGTACAGATACATAACAGAGCGCTTTACAGAGGTATACAACAGTACAGATACATAACAGAGCGCTTTAGAGCGCTTTACAGAGGTATACAACATTACAGATGCATATACAACATTACAGATGCATAACGGAGCGCTTTACAGAGGTATACAACATTACAGATGCATAACAGAGCGCTTTACAGAGGTATACAGCAGTACAGATACATAACAGAGCGCTTTACAGAGATATGCAACTGTACAGATGCGTATACAACATTACAGATGCATAACGGAGCGCTTTACAGAGGTATACAACATTACAGATGCATAACAGAGCGCTTTACAGAGGTATACAGCAGTACTGATACATAACAGAGCGCTTTACAGAGGTATACAACAGTACAGATGCATAACAGAGCGCTTTACAGAGGTATACAACAGTACAGATACATAACAGAGCGCTTTACAGAGGTATACAACATTACAGATACATAACAGAGCGCTTTACAGAGGTATGCAACTGTACAGATGCATAACGGAGCGCTTTACAGAGGTATACAACAGTACAGATACATAACAGAGCACTTTACAGAGGTGACAACAGAACAGATGCATAACGGAGCGCTTTACGGAGGTATGCAACTGTACAGATGCATAACGGAGCGCTTTACAGAGGTATGCAACTGTGCAGATGTGTATACAACATTACAGATGCATAACGGAGCGCTTTACAGAGGTATGCAACTGTACAGATGCATAACAAAGCGCTTTACAGAGGTATGCAACTGTGCAGACGCGTATACATCATTACAGATGCATAACGGAGCGCTTTACAGAGGTATACAACATTACAGATGCATAACATAGCGCTTTACAGAGGTATACAACATTACAGATGCATAACAGAGCACTTTACAGAGGTATACAACAGTACAGATACATAACAGAGCACTTTACAGAGGTATACAACAGTACAGATGAATAACAGAGCGCTTTACAGAGGTATACAACAGTACAGATACATAACTGAGCGCTTTACAGAGGTATACAACATTACAGATACATAACAGAGTGCTTTACAGAGGTATACAACAGTACAGATACATAACAGAGCGCTTTACAGAGGTATGCAACTGTACAAATGTGCATACAACATTACAGATGCATAACAGAGCGCTTTACAGAGGTATACAACAGTACAGATACATAACAGAGTGCTTTACAGAGGTATACAACATTACAGATACATAACAGAGCGCTTTACAGAGGTATACAACAGTACAGATACATAACAGAGCGCTTTACAGACGTATACAACAGTACAGATGCATAACGGAGCGCTTTACAGAGGTATGTAACTGTGCAGATGCGTATACATTACAGATGCATAACGGAGCGCTTTACAGAGGTATGCAACTGTACAGATGCATAACGGAGCACTTTACAGAGGTATGCAACTGTACAGATGCGTAACGGAGCGCTTTACAGAGGTATGCAACTGTACAGATGCATAACGGAGCGCTTTACAGAGGTATGCAACTGTGCAGATGCGTATACAACATTACAGATGCATAACGGAGCGCTTTACAGAGGTATACAACATTACAAATGCATAACAGAGCGCTTTACAGAGGTATACAACATTACAGATACATAACAGAGCGCTTTACAGAGGTATGCAACTGTACAGTTGCGTATACAACATTACAGATGCATAACAGAGCGCTTTACAGAGGTATACAACATTACAGATGCATAACAGAGTGCTTTACAGAGGTATACAGCAGTACTGATAGATAACAGAGCGCTTTACAGAGGTCTACAACAGTACAGATGCATAACAGAGCGCTTAACAGAGGTATACAACAGTACAGATACATAACAGAGCACTTTACAGAGGTATACAACAGTACAGATACATAACAGAGCGCTTTACAGAGGTATACAACATTACAGATACATAACAGAGCACTTTACAGAGGTATACAACAGTACAGATACGTAACAGAGCGCTTTAGAGCGCTTTACAGAGGTATACAACATTACAGATGTGTATACAACATTACAGATGCATAACGGAGCGCTTTACAGAGGTATACAACATTACAGATGCATAACAGAGCGCTTTACAGAGGTATACAGCAGTACTGATACATAACAGAGCGCTTAACAGAGGTATACAACAGTACAGATGCATAACAGAGGGCTTTACAGAGGTATACAACAGTACAGATACATAACAGAGCGCTTTACAGAGGTATACAACATTACAGATACATAACAGAACGGTTTACAGAGGTATGCAACTGTACAGATGCATAACGGACCGCTTTACAGAGGTATACAACAGTACAAATACATAACAGAGCACTTTACAGAGGTGACAACAGAACAGATACATAACGGAGCGCTTTACAGAGGTATGCAACTGTACAGATGCATAACGGAGCGCTTTACGGAGGTATGCAACTGTACAGATGCATAAAGGAGCGCTTTACAGAGGTATGCAACTGTGCAGATGCGTATACAACATTACGGATGCATAACGGAGTGCTTTACAGAGGTATGCAACTGTACAGATGCATAACAAAGTGCTTTACAGAGGTATGCAACTGTGCAGACGCGTATACAACATTACAGATGCATAACGGAGCGCTTTACAGAGGTATACAACATTACAGATGCATAACATAGCGCTTTACAGAGGTATACAACATTACAGATGCATAACAGAGCACTTTAGAGAGGTATACAACAGTACAGATACAAAACTGAGCACTTTACAGAGGTATACAACAGTACAGATGAATAACAGAGCGCTTTACAGAGGTATACAACAGTACAGATACATAACTGAGCGCTTTACAGAGGTATACAACATTACAGATACATAACAGAGTGCTTTACAGAGGTACACAACAGTACAGATACATAACAGAGCGCTTTACAGAGGTATGCAACTGTACAGATGTGTATACAACATTACAGATGCATAACGGAGCGCTTTACAGAGGTATACAACATTACAGATGCATAACAGAGCGCTTTACAGAGGTATACAACAATACTGATACATAACAGAGCACTTTACAGAGGTATACAACAGTACAGATGCATAACAGAGCGCTTTACAGAGGTATACAACAGTACAGATGCATAACAGAGCGCTTTACAGAGCTATACAACAGTACAGATACATATACAACAGTACAGATACATAACAGAGCGCTTTACAGAGCTATACAACAGTACAGATGCATAACAGAGCGCTTTACAGAGGTATACAACAGTACAGATACATAACAGAGCACTTTACAGAGGTATACAACATTACAGACATAACAGAGTGCTTTACAGAGGTATACAACAGTACAGATACATAACAGAGCGCTTTACAGAGGTATACAACAGTACAGATACATAACAGAGCGCTTTGAAGAGGTATACAACATTACAGATACATAACAGAGCACTTTACAGAGGTAAACAACAGTACAGATACATAACAGAGCACTTTACAGAGGTATGCAACTGTACAGATGCATAACGGAGCGCTTTACAGAGGTATGCAACTGTACAGATGCATAACGGAGCGCTTTACAGAGGTATACAACAGTACAGATACATAACAGAGCGCTTTGAAGAGGTATACAACATTACAGATACATAACAGAGCACTTTACAGAGGTACACAACAGTACAGATACATAACAGAGCGCTTTACAGAGGTATGCAACTGTACAGATGTGTATACAACATTACAGATGCATAACGGAGCGCTTTACAGAGGTATACAACATTACAGATGCATAACAGAGCGCTTTACAGAGGTATACAACAATACTGATACATAACAGAGCACTTTACAGAGGTATACAACAGTACAGATGCATAACAGAGCGCTTTACAGAGGTATACAACAGTACAGATGCATAACAGAGCGCTTTACAGAGCTATACAACAGTACAGATACATATACAACAGTACAGATACATAACAGAGCGCTTTACAGAGCTATACAACAGTACAGATGCATAACAGAGCGCTTTACAGAGGTATACAACAGTACAGATACATAACAGAGCACTTTACAGAGGTATACAACATTACAGATACATAACAGAGTGCTTTACAGAGGTATACAACAGTACAGATACATAACAGAGCGCTTTACAGAGGTATACAACAGTACAGATACGTAACAGAGCGCTTTGAAGAGGTATACAACATTACAGATACATAACAGAGCACTTTACAGAGGTAAACAACAGTACAGATACATAACAGAGCACTTTACAGAGGTATGCAACTGTACAGATGCATAACGGAGCGCTTTACAGAGGTATGCAACTGTACAGATGCATAACAGAGCGCTTTACAGAGGTATGCAACTATGCAGATGCGTATACAGCATTACAGATGCATAACAGAGTGCTTTACAGAGGTATGCAACTGTACAGATGCATAACGGAGCACTTTACAGAGGTATGCAACTGTGCAGATGTGTATACAACATTACAGATGCATAACGGAGCGCTTTACAGAGGTATACAACATTACAGATGCATAACAGAGCGCTTTACAGAGGTATACAACATTACAGATGCATAACAGAGCGCTTTACAGAGGTATACAACTGTACAGATGCATAACGGAGCGCTTTACAGAGGTATGCAACTGTACAGATGCAGAACGGAGCGCTTTACAGAGGTATGCAACTGTACAGATGCATAACGGAGCGCTTTACCGAGGTATGCAACTGTGGAAATGCGTATACAACATTACAGATGCATAACAGAACGCTTTACAAAGGTATACAACAGTACAGATACATAACAGAGCGCTTTACAGAGGTATACAACAGTACAGATGCATAACAGTGCGCTTTACAGAGGTATACAACAGTACAGATACATAACAGAGCGCTTTACAGGGGTATACAACATTACAGATACATAACAGAGCGCTTTACAGAGGTATACAACAGTACAGATACATAGCAGAGCGCTTTACAGAGGTATACAACATTACAGATACATAACAGAGCACTTTACAGAGGTATACAACAGTACAGATACATAACAGAGCGCTTTACAGAGGGATACAACATTACAGATGCGTATACAACATTACAGATACATAACAGAGCACTTTACAGAGGTATGCAACTGTACAGATGCATAACGGAGCGCTTTACAGAGGTATGCAACTGTACAGATGCATAACAGAGCACTTTACAGAGGTATGTAACTGTGCAGATGCGTATACAACATTACAGATGCATAACGGAGCGCTTTACAGAGGTATGCAACTGTACAGATGTGTAACAGAGTGCTTTACAGAGGTATACAACATTACAGATGCATAACATAGGGCTTTACAGAGGTATACAACATTACAGATACATAACAGAGTGCTTTACAGAGGTAAACAACAGTACAGATACATAACAGAGCGCTTTACAGAGGTATGCAACTGTACAGATGTGTATACAACATTACAGATGCATAACGGAGCGCTTTACAGAGGTATACAACATTACAGATGCATAACAGAGTGCTTTACAGACAGTACTGATACATAACAGAGCACTTTACAGAGGTATACAACAGTACAAATACATAACAGAACGCTTTACAGAGGTATACAACAGTACAGATACATAACAGAGCAATTTACAGAGGTATACAACAGTACAGATGAATAACAGAGCGCTTTACAGAGGTATACAGCAGTACAGATACATAACTGAGCGCTTTACAGAGATATGCAACTGTACAGATGCGTATACAACATTACAGATGCATAACGGAGCGCTTTACAGAGGTATACAACATTACAGATGCATAACAGAGCGCTTTACAGACAGTACTGATACATAACAGAGCACTTTACAGAGGTATACAACAGTACAGATGCATAACAGAGCGCTTTACAGAGGTATACAACAGTACAGATACATAACAGAGCGCTTTACAGAGGTATACAACAGTACAGATACATAACAGAGCGCTTTAGAGCGCTTTACAGAGGTATACAACATTACAGATGCATATACAACATTACAGATGCATAACGGAGCGCTTTACAGAGGTATACAACATTACAGATGCATAACAGAGCGCTTTACAGAGGTATACAGCAGTACAGATACATAACAGAGCGCTTTACAGAGATATGCAACTGTACAGATGCGTATACAACATTACAGATGCATAACGGAGCGCTTTACAGAGGTATACAACATTACAGATGCATAACAGAGCGCTTTACAGAGGTATACAGCAGTACTGATACATAACAGAGCGCTTTACAGAGGTATACAACAGTACAGATGCATAACAGAGCGCTTTACAGAGGTATACAACAGTACAGATACATAACAGAGCGCTTTACAGAGGTATACAACATTACAGATACATAACAGAGCGCTTTACAGAGGTATGCAACTGTACAGATGCATAACGGAGCGCTTTACAGAGGTATACAACAGTACAGATACATAACAGAGCACTTTACAGAGGTGACAACAGAACAGATGCATAACGGAGCGCTTTACGGAGGTATGCAACTGTACAGATGCATAACGGAGCGCTTTACAGAGGTATGCAACTGTGCAGATGTGTATACAACATTACAGATGCATAACGGAGCGCTTTACAGAGGTATGCAACTGTACAGATGCATAACAAAGCGCTTTACAGAGGTATGCAACTGTGCAGACGCGTATACATCATTACAGATGCATAACGGAGCGCTTTACAGAGGTATACAACATTACAGATGCATAACATAGCGCTTTACAGAGGTATACAACATTACAGATGCATAACAGAGCACTTTACAGAGGTATACAACAGTACAGATACATAACAGAGCACTTTACAGAGGTATACAACAGTACAGATGAATAACAGAGCGCTTTACAGAGGTATACAACAGTACAGATACATAACTGAGCGCTTTACAGAGGTATACAACATTACAGATACATAACAGAGTGCTTTACAGAGGTATACAACAGTACAGATACATAACAGAGCGCTTTACAGAGGTATGCAACTGTACAAATGTGCATACAACATTACAGATGCATAACGGAGCGCTTTACAGAGGTATACAACATTACAGATGCATAACAGAGCGCTTTACAGAGGTATACAACAGTACAGATACATAACAGAGCGCTTTACAGAGGTATACAACAGTACAGATGCATAACAGAGCGCTTTACAGAGGTATACAACAGTACAGATACATAACAGAGCGCTTTACAGAGGTATACAACATTACAGATACATAACAGAGTGCTTTACAGAGGTATACAACAGTACAGATACATAACAGAGCGCTTTAGAGAGGTATACAACAGTACAGATACATAACAGAGCGCTTTGAAGAGGTATACAACATTACAGATACATAACAGAGTACTTTACAGAGGTATACAACAGTACAGATACATAACAGAGCGCTTTGAAGAGGTATACAACAATACCGATACATAACAGAGCGCTTTACAGAGGTATGCAACTGTACAGATACATAACAGAGCGCTTTACAGAGGTATGCAACTGTACAGATGCATAACAGAGCACTTTACAGAGGGATTCAACTGTGCAGATGCGTATACAGCATTAAAGATGCATAACAGAGTGCTTTACAGAGGTATGCAACTGTACAAATGCATAACGGAGCGCTTTACAGAGGTATGCAACTGTACAGATGCATAACGGAGCGCTTTACAGAGGTATGCAACTGTGCAGATGCGTATACAACATTACAGATGCATAACGGAGCGCTTTACAGAGGTATACAACATTACAGATGCATAACAGAGCGCTTTACAGAGGTATACAACTGTGCAGATGCATAACGGAGCACTTTACAGAGGTATGCAACTGTACAGATGCATAACGGAGCGCTTTACAAAGGTATACAACAGTACAGATACATAACAGAGCACTTTACAGAGGTGACAACAGAACAGATACATAACGGAGCGCTTTACAGAGGTATGCAACTGTACAGATGCATAACGGAGCGCTTTACGGAGGTATGCAACTGTACAGATGCATAACGAAGCGCTTTACAGAGGTATGCAACTGTACAGATGCGTATACAACATTACAGATGCATAACGGAGCGCTTTACAGAGGTATACAACATTACAGATGCATAACGGAGCGCTTTACAGAGGTATACAACATTACAGATGCATAACAGAGCGCTTTACAGAGGTATACAACAGTACAGATACATAACAGAGCGCTTTACAGAGGTATACAACAGTAGAGATGCATACCAGAGCGCTTTACAGAGGTATACAATAGTACAGATACATAACAGAGCGCTTTACAGAGGTATGCAACTGTACAGATGCATAACGGAGTGCTTTACAGAGGTATACAACAGTACAGATACATAACCAAGCGCTTTACAGAGGTGACAACAGAACAGATACATAACAGAGCGCTTTACAGAGGTATGCAACTGTACAGATGCATATCGGAGCGCTTTACAGAGGTATGCAACTGTACAGATGCGTATACAACATTACAGATGCATAACGGAGTGCTTTACAGAGGTATACAACAATACAGATGCATAACAGAGCGCTTTACAGAGGTATACAGCAGTACTGATACATAACAGAGCGCTTTACAGAGGTATACAACAGTACAGATGCATAACAGAGCACTTTACAGAGGTATACAACAGTAAAGATACATAACAGAGTGCTTTACAAAGGTATACAACATTACAGATACATAATAGAGCACTTTACAGAGGTATACAACAGTACAGATACATAACAGAGCGCTTTAGAGCACTTTACAGAGGTATACAACATTACAGATGCGTATACAACATTAAAGGTGCATAACAGAGCACTTTACAGAGGTATGCAACTGTACAGATGCATAACGGAGCGCTTTACAGAGGTATGCAACTGTACAGATGCATAACGGAGCGCTTTACAGAGGTATGTAACTGTGCAGATGCGTATACAACATTACAGATGCATAACGGAGCGCTTTACAGAGGTATGCAACTGTACAGATGCACAACAGAGCCCTTTACAGAGGTATGCAACTGTACAGATGCATAACGGAGCGCTTTACAGAGGTATGCAACTGTACAGATGCATAACGGAGCGCTTTACAGAGATATGCAACTGTGCAGATGCGTATACAACATTACAGATGCATAACGGAGCGCTTTACAGAGGTATACAACATTACAGATACATAACAGAGCGCTTTACAGAGGTATACAACAGTACATATACATAACAGAGTGCTTTACAGAGGTATACAACATTACAGATACATAACAGAGCGCTTTACAGAGGTATACAACAGTACAGATACATAACAGAGCGCTTTACAGACGTATACAACAGTACAGATGCATAACGGAGCGCTTTACAGAGGTATGTAACTGTGCAGATGCGTATACATTACAGATGCATAACGGAGCGCTTTACAGAGGTATGCAACTGTACAGATGCATAACGGAGCGCTTAACAGAGGTATGCAACTGTACAGATGCGTAACGGAGCGCTTTACAGAGGTATGCAACTGTACAGATGCATAACGGAGCACTTTACAGAGGTATGCAACTGTACAAATGCGCATACAACATTACAGATGCATAACTGAGCGCTTTACAGAGGTATACAACATTACAGATACATAACAGAGTGCTTTACAGAGGTACACAACAGTACAGATACATAACAGAGCGCTTTACAGAGGTATGCAACTGTACAGATGTGTATACAACATTACAGATGCATAACGGAGCGCTTTACAGAGGTATACAACATTACAGATGCATAACAGAGCGCTTTACAGAGGTATACAACAATACTGATACATAACAGAGCACTTTACAGAGGTATACAACAGTACAGATGCATAACAGAGCGCTTTACAGAGGTATACAACAGTACAGATGCATAACAGAGCGCTTTACAGAGCTATACAACAGTACAGATACATATACAACAGTACAGATACATAACAGAGCGCTTTACAGAGCTATACAACAGTATAGATGCATAACAGAGCGCTTTACAGAGGTATACAACAGTACAGATACATAACAGAGCACTTTACAGAGGTATACAACATTACAGATACATAACAGAGTGCTTTACAGAGGTATACAACAGTACAGATACATAACAGAGCGCTTTACAGAGGTATACAACAGTACAGATACATAACAGAGCGCTTTGAAGAGGTATACAACATTACAGATACATAACAGAGCACTTTACAGAGGTAAACAACAGTACAGATACATAACAGAGCACTTTACAGAGGTATGCAACTGTACAGATGCATAACGGAGCGCTTTACAGAGGTATGCAACTGTACAGATGCATAACGGAGCGCTTTACAGAGGTATGCAACTATGCAGATGCGTATACAGCATTACAGATGCATAACAGAGTGCTTTACAGAGGTATGCAACTGTACAGATGCATAACGGAGCGCTTTACAGAGGTATGCAACTGTACAGATGCATAACGGAGCACTTTACAGAGGTATGCAACTGTGCAGATGTGTATACAACATTACAGATGCATAACGGAGCGCTTTACAGAGGTATACAACATTACAGATGCATAACAGAGCGCTTTACAGAGGTATACAACTGTACAGATGCATAACGGAGCGCTTTACAGAGGTATGCAACTGTACAGATGCAGAACGGAGCGCTTTACAGAGGTATGCAACTGTACAGATGCATAACGGAGCGCTTTACCGAGGTATGCAACTGTGGAAATGCGTATACAACATTACAGATGCATAACAGAGCGCTTTACAGAGGTATACAACAGTACAGATACATAACAGAGCGCTTTACAGAGGTATACAACAGTACAGATGCATAACAGTGCGCTTTACAGAGGTATACAACAGTACAGATACATAACAGAGCGCTTTACAGGGGTATACAACATTACAGATACATAACAGAGCACTTTACAGAGGTATACAACAGTACAGATACATAGCAGAGCGCTTTACAGAGGTATACAACATTACAGATACATAACAGAGCACTTTACAGAGGTATACAACAGTACAGATACATAACAGAGCGCTTTACAGAGGTATACAACATTACAGATGCGTATACAACATTACAGATACATAACAGAGCACTTTACAGAGGTATGCAACTGTACAGATGCATAACGGAGCGCTTTACAGAGGTATGCAACTGTACAGATGCATAACGGAGCACTTTACAGAGGTATGTAACTGTGCAGATGCGTATACAACATTACAGATGCATAACGGAGCGCTTTACAGAGGTATGCAACTGTACAGATGTGTAACAGAGCGCTTTACAGAGGTATACAACATTACAGATGCCTAACATAGCGCTTTACAGAGGTATACAACATTACAGATACATAACAGAGTGCTTTACAGAGGTAAACAACAGTACAGATACATAACAGAGCGCTTTACAGAGGTATGCAACTGTACAGATGTGTATACAACATTACAGATGCATAACGGAGCGCTTTACAGAGGTATACAACATTACAGATGCATAACAGAGCGCTTTACAGACAGTACTGATACATAACAGAGCACTTTACAGAGGTATACAACAGTACAAATACATAACAGAGCGCTTTACAGAGGTATACAACAGTACAGATACATAACAGAGCAATTTACAGAGGTATACAACAGTACAGATGAATAACAGAGCGCTTTACAGAGGTATACAACAGTACAGATACATAACTGAGCGCTTTACAGAGGTATACAACATTACAGATACATAACAGAGTGCTTTACAGAGGTAAACAACAGTACAGATACATAACAGAGCGCTTTACAGAGGTATGCAACTGTACAGATGTGTATACAACATTACAGATGCATAACGGAGCGCTTTACAGAGGTATACAACATTACAGATGCATAACAGAGCGCTTTACAGAGGTATACAACAGTACAGATACATAACAGAGCGCTTTACAAAGGTATACAACATTACAGATACATAATAGAGCACTTTACAGAGGTATACAACAGTACAGATACATAACAGAGCGCTTTAGAGCGCTTGATAGAGGTATACAACATTACAGATGCATATACAACATTACAGATGCATAACGGAGCGCTTTACAGAGGTATACAACATTACAGATGCATAACAGAGCGCTTTACAGACAGTACTGATACATAACAGAGCACTTTACAGAGGTATACAACAGTACAGATGCATAACAGAGCGCTTTACAGAGGTATACAACAGTACAGATACATAACAGAGCGCTTTACAGAGGTATACAACAGTACAGATACATAACAGAGCGCTTTACAAAGGTATACAACATTACAGATACATAATAGAGCACTTTACAGAGGTATACAACAGTACAGATACATAACAGAGCGCTTTAGAGCGCTTGATAGAGGTATACAACATTACAGATGCATATACAACATTACAGATGCATAACGGAGCGCTTTACAGAGGTATACAACATTACAGATGCATAACAGAGCGCTTTACAGAGGTATACAGCAGTACAGATACATAACAGAGCGCTTTACAGAGATATGCAACTGTACAGATGCGTATACAACATTACAGATGCATAACGGAGCGCTTTACAGAGGTATACAACATTACAGATGCATAACAGAGCGCTTTACAGACAGTACTGATACATAACAGAGCACTTTACAGAGGTATACAACAGTACAGATGCATAACAGAGCGCTTTACAGAGGTATACAACAGTACAGATACATAACAGAGCGCTTTACAGAGGTATACAACAGTACAGATACATAACAGAGCGCTTTAGAGCGCTTTACAGAGGTATACAACATTACAGATGTATATACAACATTACAGATGCATAACGGAGCGCTTTACAGAGGTATACAACATTACAGATGCATAACAGAGCGCTTTACAGAGGTATACAACTGTACAGATGCATAACGGAGCGCTTTACAGAGGTATGCAACTGTACAGATGCAGAACGGAGCGCTTTACAGAGGTATGCAACTGTACAGATGCATAACGGAGCGCTTTACCGAGGTATGCAACTGTGGAAATGCGTATACAACATTACAGATGCATAACAGAGCGCTTTACAGAGGTATACAACAGTACAGATACATAACAGAGCGCTTTACAGAGGTATACAACAGTACAGATGCATAACAGTGCGCTTTACAGAGGTATACAACAGTACAGATACATAACAGAGCGCTTTACAGGGGTATACAACATTACAGATACATAACAGAGCACTTTACAGAGGTATACAACAGTACAGATACATAGCAGAGCGCTTTACAGAGGTATACAACATTACAGATACATAACAGAGCACTTTACAGAGGTATACAACAGTACAGATACATAACAGAGCGCTTTACAGAGGTATACAACATTACAGATGCGCATACAACATTACAGATACATAACAGAGCACTTTACAGAGGTATGCAACTGTACAGATGCATAACGGAGCGCTTTACAGAGGTATGCAACTGTACAGATGCATAACGGAGCACTTTACAGAGGTATGTAACTGTGCAGATGCGTATACAACATTACAGATGCATAACGGAGCGCTTTACAGAGGTATGCAACTGTACAGATGTGTAACAGAGCGCTTTACAGAGGTATACAACATTACAGATGCCTAACATAGCGCTTTACAGAGGTATACAACATTACAGATACATAACAGAGTGCTTTACAGAGGTAAACAACAGTACAGATACATAACAGAGCGCTTTACAGAGGTATGCAACTGTACAGATGTGTATACAACATTACAGATGCATAACGGAGCGCTTTACAGAGGTATACAACATTACAGATGCATAACAGAGCGCTTTACAGACAGTACTGATACATAACAGAGCACTTTACAGAGGTATACAACAGTACAAATACATAACAGAGCGCTTTACAGAGGTATACAACAGTACAGATACATAACAGAGCAATTTACAGAGGTATACAACAGTACAGATGAATAACAGAGCGCTTTACAGAGGTATACAACAGTACAGATACATAACTGAGCGCTTTACAGAGGTATACAACATTACAGATACATAACAGAGTGCTTTACAGAGGTAAACAACAGTACAGATACATAACAGAGCGCTTTACAGAGGTATGCAACTGTACAGATGTGTATACAACATTACAGATGCATAACGGAGCGCTTTACAGAGGTATACAACATTACAGATGCATAACAGAGCGCTTTACAGAGGTATACAACAGTACAGATACATAACAGAGCGCTTTACAAAGGTATACAACATTACAGATACATAATAGAGCACTTTACAGAGGTATACAACAGTACAGATACATAACAGAGCGCTTTAGAGCGCTTGATAGAGGTATACAACATTACAGATGCATATACAACATTACAGATGCATAACGGAGCGCTTTACAGAGGTATACAACATTACAGATGCATAACAGAGCGTTTTACAGACAGTACTGATACATAACAGAGCACTTTACAGAGGTATACAACAGTACAGATGCATAACAGAGCGCTTTACAGAGGTATACAACAGTACAGATACATAACAGAGCGCTTTACAGAGGTATACAACAGTACAGATACATAACAGAGCGCTTTACAAAGGTATACAACATTACAGATACATAATAGAGCACTTTACAGAGGTATACAACAGTACAGATACATAACAGAGCGCTTTAGAGCGCTTGATAGAGGTATACAACATTACAGATGCATATACAACATTACAGATGCATAACGGAGCGCTTTACAGAGGTATACAACATTACAGATGCATAACAGAGCGCTTTACAGAGGTATACAGCAGTACAGATACATAACAGAGCGCTTTACAGAGATATGCAACTGTACAGATGCGTATACAACATTACAGATGCATAACGGAGCGCTTTACAGAGGTATACAACATTACAGATGCATAACAGAGCGCTTTACAGACAGTACTGATACATAACAGAGCACTTTACAGAGGTATACAACAGTACAGATGCATAACAGAGCGCTTTACAGAGGTATACAACAGTACAGATACATAACAGAGCGCTTTACAGAGGTATACAACAGTACAGATACATAACAGAGCGCTTTAGAGCGCTTTACAGAGGTATACAACATTACAGATGCATATACAACATTACAGATGCATAACGGAGCGCTTTACAGAGGTATACAACATTACAGATGCATAACAGAGCGCTTTACAGAGGTATACAGCAGTACAGATACATAACAGAGCGCTTTACAGAGATATGCAACTGTACAGATGCGTATACAACATTACAGATGCATAACGGAGCGCTTTACAGAGGTATACAACATTACAGATGCATAACAGAGCGCTTTACAGAGGTATACAGCAGTACTGATACATATCAGAGCGCTTTACAGAGGTATACAACAGTACAGATGCATAACAGAGCGCTTTACAGAGGTATACAACAGTACAGATACATAACAGAGCGCTTTACAGAGGTATACAACATTACAGATACATAACAGAGCGCTTTACAGAGGTATGCAACTGTACAGATGCATAACGGAGCGCTTTACAGAGGTATACAACAGTACAGATACATAACAGAGCACTTTACAGAGGTGACAACAGAACAGATGCATAACGGAGCGCTTTACGGAGGTATGCAACTGTACAGATGCATAACGGAGCGCTTTACAGAGGTATGCAACTGTGCAGATGTGTATACAACATTACAGATGCATAACGGAGCGCTTTACAGAGGTATGCAACTGTACAGATGCATAACAAAGCGCTTTACAGAGGTATGCAACTGTGCAGACGCGTATACATCATTACAGATGCATAACGGAGCGCTTTACAGAGGTATACAACATTACAGATGCATAACATAGCGCTTTACAGAGGTATACAACATTACAGATGCATAACAGAGCACTTTACAGAGGTATACAACAGTACAGATACATAACAGAGCACTTTACAGAGGTATACAACAGTACAGATGAATAACAGAGCGCTTTACAGAGGTATACAACAGTACAGATACATAACTGAGCGCTTTACAGAGGTATACAACATTACAGATACATAACAGAGTGCTTTACAGAGGTATACAACAGTACAGATACATAACAGAGCGCTTTACAGAGGTATGCAACTGTACAAATGTGCATACAACATTACAGATGCATAACGGAGCGCTTTACAGAGGTATACAACATTACAGATGCATAACAGAGCGCTTTACAGAGGTATACAACAGTACTGATACATAACAGAGCACTTTACAGAGGTATACAACAGTACAGATGCATAACAGAGCGCTTTACAGAGGTATACAACAGTACAGATACATAACAGAGCGCTTTACAGAGGTATACAACAGTACAGATGCATAACAGAGCGCTTTACAGAGGTATACAACAGTACAGATACATAACAGAGCGCTTTACAGAGGTATACAACATTACAGATACATAACAGAGTGCTTTACAGAGGTATACAACAGTACAGATACATAACAGAGCGCTTTAGAGAGGTATACAACAGTACAGATACATAACAGAGCGCTTTGAAGAGGTATACAACATTACAGATACATAACAGAGTACTTTACAGAGGTATACAACAGTACAGATACATAACAGAGCGCTTTGAAGAGGTATACAACAATACCGATACATAACAGAGCGCTTTACAGAGGTATGCAACTGTACAGATACATAACAGAGCGCTTTACAGAGGTATGTAACTGTACAGATGCATAACGGAGCACTTTACAGAGGGATTCAACTGTGCAGATGCGTATACAGCATTAAAGATGCATAACAGAGTGCTTTACAGAGGTATGCAACTGTACAAATGCATAACGGAGCGCTTTACAGAGGTATGCAACTGTACAGATGCATAACGGAGCGCTTTACAGAGGTATGCAACTGTGCAGATGCGTATACAACATTACAGATGCATAACGGAGCGCTTTACAGAGGTATGCAACTGTACAGATGTGTAACAGAGCGCTTTACAGAGGTATACAACATTACAGATGCATAACATAGCGCTTTACAGAGGTATACAACATTACAGATACATAACAGAGTGCTTTACAGAGGTAAACAACAGTACAGATACATAACAGAGCGCTTTACAGAGGTATGCAACTGTACAGATGTGTATACAACATTACAGATGCATAACGGAGCGCTTTACAGAGGTATACAACATTACAGATGCATAACAGAGCGCTTTACAGACAGTACTGATACATAACAGAGCACTTTACAGAGGTATACAACAGTACAAATACATAACAGAGCGCTTTACAGAGGTATACAACAGTACAGATACATAACAGAGCGCTTTACTGAGGTATACAACAGTACAGATACATAACTGAGCGCTTTACAGAGGTATACAACATTACAGATACATAACAGAGTGCTTTACAGAGGTAAACAACAGTACAGATACATAACAGAGCGCTTTACAGAGGTATGCAACTGTACAGATGTGTATACAACATTACAGATGCATAACGGAGCGCTTTACAGAGGTATACAACATTACAGATGCATAACAGAGCGCTTTACAGACAGTACTGATACATAACAGAGCACTTTACAGAGGTATACAACAGTACAGATGCATAACAGAGCGCTTTACAGAGGTATACAACAGTACAGATACATAACAGAGCGCTTTACAGAGGTATACAACAGTACAGATACATAACAGAGCGCTTTACAAAGGTATACAACATTACAGATACATAATAGAGCACTTTACAGAGGTATACAACAGTACAGATACATAACAGAGCGCTTTAGAGCGCTTGATAGAGGTATACAACATTACAGATGCATATACAACATTACAGATGCATAACGGAGCGCTTTACAGAGGTATACAACATTACAGATGCATAACAGAGCGCTTTACAGAGGTATACAGCAGTACAGATACATAACAGAGCGCTTTACAGAGATATGCAACTGTACAGATGCGTATACAACATTACAGATGCATAACGGAGCGCTTTACAGAGGTATACAACATTACAGATGCATAACAGAGCGCTTTACAGACAGTACTGATACATAACAGAGCACTTTACAGAGGTATACAACAGTACAGATGCATAACAGAGCGCTTTACAGAGGTATACAACAGTACAGATACATAACAGAGCGCTTTACAGAGGTATACAACAGTACAGATACATAACAGAGCGCTTTAGAGCGCTTTACAGAGGTATACAACATTACAGATGCATATACAACATTACAGATGCATAACGGAGCGCTTTACAGAGGTATACAACATTACAGATGCATAACAGAGCGCTTTACAGAGGTATACAGCAGTACAGATACATAACAGAGCGCTTTACAGAGATATGCAACTGTACAGATGCGTATACAACATTACAGATGCATAACGGAGCGCTTTACAGAGGTATACAACATTACAGATGCATAACAGAGCGCTTTACAGAGGTATACAGCAGTACTGATACATAACAGAGCGTTTTACAGAGGTATACAACAGTACAGATGCATAACAGAGCGCTTTACAGAGGTATACAACAGTACAGATACATAACAGAGCGCTTTACAGAGGTATACAACATTACAGATACATAACAGAGCGCTTTACAGAGGTATGCAACTGTACAGATGCATAACGGAGCGCTTTACAGAGGTATACAACAGTACAGATACATAACAGAGCACTTTACAGAGGTGACAACAGAACAGATGCATAACGGAGCGCTTTACGGAGGTATGCAACTGTACAGATTCATAACGGAGCGCTTTACAGAGGTATGCAACTGTGCAGATGTGTATACAACATTACAGATGCATAACGGAGCGCTTTACAGAGGTATGCAACTGTACAGATGCATAACAAAGCGCTTTACAGAGGTATGCAACTGTGCAGACGCGTATACATCATTACAGATGCATAACGGAGCGCTTTACAGAGGTATACAACATTACAGATGCATAACATAGCGCTTTACAGAGGTATACAACATTACAGATGCATAACAGAGCACTTTACAGAGGTATACAACAGTACAGATACATAACAGAGCACTTTACAGAGGTATACAACAGTACAGATGAATAACAGAGCGCTTTACAGAGGTATACAACAGTACAGATACATAACTGAGCGCTTTACAGAGGTATACAACATTACAGATACATAACAGAGTGCTTTACAGAGGTATACAACAGTACAGATACATAACAGAGCGCTTTACAGAGGTATGCAACTGTACAAATGTGCATACAACATTACAGATGCATAACGGAGCGCTTTACAGAGGTATACAACATTACAGATGCATAACAGAGCGCTTTACAGAGGTATACAACAGTACTGATACATAACAGAGCACTTTACAGAGGTATACAACAGTACAGATGCATAACAGAGCGCTTTACAGAGGTATACAACAGTACAGATACATAACAGAGCGCTTTACAGAGGTATACAACAGTACAGATGCATAACAGAGCGCTTTACAGAGGTATACAACAGTACAGATACATAACAGAGCGCTTTACAGAGGTATACAACATTACAGATACATAACAGAGTGCTTTACAGAGGTATACAACAGTACAGATACATAACAGAGCGCTTTAGAGAGGTATACAACAGTACAGATACATAACAGAGCGCTTTGAAGAGGTATACAACATTACAGATACATAACAGAGTACTTTACAGAGGTATACAACAGTACAGATACATAACAGAGCGCTTTGAAGAGGTATACAACAATACCGATACATAACAGAGCGCTTTACAGAGGTATGCAACTGTACAGATACATAACAGAGCGCTTTACAGAGGTATGCAACTGTACAGATGCATAACGGAGCACTTTACAGAGGGATTCAACTGTGCAGATGCGTATACAGCATTAAAGATGCATAACAGAGTGCTTTACAGAGGTATGCAACTGTACAAATGCATAACGGAGCGCTTTACAGAGGTATGCAACTGTACAGATGCATAACGGAGCGCTTTACAGAGGTATGCAACTGTGCAGATGCGTATACAACATTACAGATGCATAACGGAGCGCTTTACAGAGGTATACAACATTACAGATGCATAACAGAGCGCTTTACAGAGGTATACAACTGTGCAGATGCATAACGGAGCGCTTTACAGAGGTATGCAACTGTACAGATGCATAACGGAGCGCTTTACAGAGGTATACAACAGTACAGATACATAACAGAGCACTTTACAGAGGTGACAACAGAACAGATACATAACGGAGCGCTTTACAGAGGTATGCAACTGTACAGATGCATAACGGAGCGCTTTACGGAGGTATGCAACTGTACAGATGCATAACGAAGCGCTTTACAGAGGTATGCAACTGTACAGATGCGTATACAACATTACAGATGCATAACGGAGCGCTTTACAGAGGTATACAACATTACAGATGCATAACGGAGCGCTTTACAGAGGTATACAACATTACAGATGCATAACAGAGCGCTTTACAGAGGTATACAACAGTACAGATACATAACAGAGCGCTTTACAGAGGTATACAACAGTAGAGATGCATACCAGAGCGCTTTACAGAGGTATACAACAGTACAGATACATAACAGAGCGCTTTAAAGAGGTATGCAACTGTACAGATGCATAACGGAGTGCTTTACAGAGGTATACAACAGTACAGATACATAACCAAGCGCTTTACAGAGGTGACAACAGAACAGATACATAACAGAGCGCTTTACAGAGGTATGCAACTGTACAGATGCATATCGGAGCGCTTTACAGAGGTATGCAACTGTACAGATGCATAACGGAGCGCTTTACAGAAGTATGCAACTGTACAGATGCATAACGGAGCGCTTTACAGAGGTATACAACAGTACAGATACATAACAGAGCATTTTACAGAGGTGACAACAGAACAGATACATAACGGAGCGCTTTACAGAGGTATGCAACTGTACAGATGCATAACGGAGCGCTTTACAGAGGTATACAACAGTACAGATACATAACAGAGCACTTTACAGAGGTGACAACAGAACAGATACATAACGGAGCGCTTTACAGAGGTATGCAACTGTACAGATGCATAACGGAGCGCTTTACGGAGGTATGCAACTGTACAGATGCATAACGAAGCGCTTTACAGAGGTATGCAACTGTACAGATGCGTATACAACATTACAGATGCATAACGGAGCGCTTTACAGAGGTATACAACATTACAGATGCATAACGGAGCGCTTTACAGAGGTATACAACATTACAGATGCATAACAGAGCGCTTTACAGAGGTATACAACAGTACAGATACATAACAGAGCGCTTTACAGAGGTATACAACAGTAGAGATGCATACCAGAGCGCTTTACAGAGGTATACAACAGTACAGATACATAACAGAGCCCTTTACAGAGGTATGCAACTGTACAGATGCATAACGGAGTGCTTTACAGAGGTATACAACAGTACAGATACATAACCAAGCGCTTTACAGAGGTGACAACAGAACAGATACATAACAGAGCGCTTTACAGAGGTATGCAACTGTACAGATGCATATCGGAGCGCTTTACAGAGGTATGCAACTGTACAGATGCATAACGGAGCGCTTTACAGAAGTATGCAACTGTACAGATGCATAACGGAGCGCTTTACAGAGGTATACAACAGTACAGATACATAACAGAGCATTTTACAGAGGTGACAACAGAACAGATACATAACGGAGCGCTTTACAGAGGTATGCAACTGTACAGATGCATAACGGAGCGCTTTACAGTGGTATGCAACTGTACAGATGCATAACGGAGCGCTTTACAGAGGTATGCAACTGTGCAGATGCGTATACAACATTACAGATGCATAACGGTGCGCTTTACAGAGGTATGCAACTGTACAGATGCATAACGGAGCGCTTTACAGAGGTATGCAACTGTACAGATGCATAACGGAGCATTTAAAGAGGTATGCAACTGTGCAGACGCGTATACAACATTACAGAGGCATAACGGAGCGCTTTACAGAGGTATACAACATTACAGATGCATAACATAGCGCTTTACAGAGGTATACAACATTACAGATGCATAACAGAGCGCTTTACAGAGGTATACAACAGTACAGATACATAACAGAGCACTTTACAGAGGTATACAACAGTACAGATGCATAACAGAGCACTTTACAGAGGTATACAACAGTACAGATACATAACTGAGTGCTTTACAGAGGTATACAACAGTACAGATACATAACAGAGTGCTTTACAGAGGTATACAACAGTACAGATACATAACAGAGCACTTTAGAGGTATACAACAGTACAGATACATAACAGAGCGCTTTACAGAGGTATGCAACTGTACAGATGTGTATACAACATTACAGATGCATAACGGAGTGCTTTACAGAGGTATACAACAATACAGATGCATAACAGAGCGCTTTACAGAGGTATACAGCAGTACTGATACATAACAGAGCGCTTTACAGAGGTATACAACAGTACAGATGCATAACAGAGCACTTTACAGAGATATACAACAGTAAAGATACATAACAGAGTGCTTTACAAAGGTATACAACATTACAGATACATAATAGAGCACTTTACAGAGGTATACAACAGTACAGATACATAACAGAGCGCTTTAGAGCACTTTACAGAGGTATACAACATTACAGATGCGTATACAACATTAAAGGTGCATAACAGAGCACTTTACAGAGGTATGCAACTGTACAGATGCATAACGGAGCGCTTTACAGAGGTATGTAACTGTGCAGATGCGTATACAACATTACAGATGCATAACGGAGCGCTTTACAGAGGTATGCAACTGTACAGATGCACAACAGAGCCCTTTACAGAGGTATGCAACTGTACAGATGCATAACGGAGCGCTTTACAGAGGTATGCAACTGTACAGATGCATAACGGAGCGCTTTACAGAGATATGCAACTGTGCAGATGCGTATACAACATTACAGATGCATAACGGAGCGCTTTACAGAGGTATACAACATTACAGATACATAACAGAGCGCTTTACAGAGGTATACAACAGTACATATACATAACAGAGTGCTTTACAGAGGTATACAACATTACAGATACATAACAGAGCGCTTTACAGAGGTATACAACAGTACAGATACATAACAGAGCGCTTTACAGACGTATACAACAGTACAGATGCATAACGGAGCGCTTTACAGAGGTATGTAACTGTGCAGATGCGTATACATTACAGATGCATAACGGAGCGCTTTACAGAGGTATGCAACCGTACAGATGCATAACGGAGCGCTTTACAGAGGTATGCAACTGTACAGAAGGTAACGGAGCGCTTTACAGAGGTATGCAACTGTACAGATGCATAACGGAGCACTTTACAGAGGTATGCAACTGTACAAATGCGCATACAACATTACAGATGCATAACGGAGCGCTTTACAGAGGTATACAACATTACAGATGCATAACAGAGCGCTTTACAGAGGTATACAACAGTACTGATACATAACAGAGCACTTTACAGAGGTATACAACAGTACAGATGCATAACAGAGCGCTTTACAGAGGTATACAACAGTACAGATACATAACAGAGTGCTTTACAGAGGTATACAACAGTACAGATGCATAACAGAGCGCTTTACAGAGGTATACAACAGTACAGATACATAACAGAGCGCTTTACAGAGGTATACAACATTACAGATACATAACAGAGTGCTTTACAGAGGTATACAACAGTACAGATACATACCAGAGCGCTTTACAGAGGTATACAACAGTACAGATACATAACAGAGCGCTTTGAAGAGGTATACAACATTACAGATACATAACAGAGCACTTTACAGAGGTATACAACAGTACAGATACATAACAGAGCACTTTACAGAGGTATACAACATTACAGATACATAACAGAGTACTTTACAGAGGTATACAACAGTACAGATACATAACAGAGCGCTTTGAAGAGGTATACAACAATACAGATACATAACAGAGTGCTTTACAGAGGTATGCAACTGTACAGATACATAACAGAGCGCTTTACAGAGGTATGCAACTGTACAGATGCATAACGGAGCACTTTACAGAGGGATTCAACTGTGCAGATGCGTATACAGCATTAAAGATGCATAACAGAGTGCTTTACAGAGGTATGCAACTGTACAGATGCATAACGGAGCGCTTTACAGAGGTATTCAACTGTACAGATGCATAACGGAGCGCTTTACAGAGGTATGCAACTGTGCAGATGCGTATACAACATTACAGATGCATAACGGAGCGCTTTACAGAGGTATACAACATTACAGATGCATAACAGAGTGCTTTACAGAGGTATACAACTGTGCAGATGCATAACGGAGCGCTTTACAGAGGTATGCAACTGTACAGATGCATAACGGAGCGCTTTACAGAGGTATACAACAGTACAGATACATAACAGAGCACTTTACAGAGGTGACAACAGAACAGATACATAACGGAGCGCTTTACAGAGGTATGCAACTGTACAGATGCATAACGGAGCGCTTTACGGAGGTATGCAACTGTACAGATGCATAACGGAGCGCTTTACAGAGGTATGCAACTGTAGAGATGCGTATACAACATTACAGATGCATAACGGAGCGCTTTACAGAGGTATACAACATTACAGATGCTTAACGGAGCGCTTTACAGAGGTATACAACATTACAGATGCATAACAGAGCGCTTTACAGAGGTATACAACAGTACAGATACATAACAGAGCGCTTTACAGAGGTATACAACAGTACAGATGCATACCAGAGCGCTTTACAGAGGTATACAACAGTACAGATACATAACAGAGCGCTTTACAGAGGTATGCAACTGTACAGATGCATAACGGAGTGCTTTACAGAGGTATACAACAGTACAGATACATAACCAAGCGCTTTACAGAGGTGACAACAGAACAGATACATAACAGAGCGCTTTACAGAGGTATGCAACTGTACAGATGCATATCGGAGCGCTTTACAGATGTATGCAACTGTACAGATGCATAACGGAGCGCTTTACAGAAGTATGCAACTGTACAGATGCATAACGGAGCGCTTTACAGAGGTATACAACAGTACAGATACATAACAGAGCATTTTACAGAGATGACAACAGAACAGATACATAACGGAGCGCTTTACAGAGGTATGCAACTGTACAGATGCATAACGGAGCGCTTTACAGAGGTATGCAACTGTGCAGATGCGTATACAACATTACAGATGCATAACTGTGCGCTTTACAGAGGTATGCAACTGTACAGATGCATAACGGAGCGCTTTACAGAGGTATGCAACTGTACAGATGCATAACGGAGCATTTAAAGAGGTATGCAACTGTGCAGACGCGTATACAACATTACAGAGGCATAACGGAGCGCTTTACAGAGGTATACAACATTACAGATGCATAACATAGCGCTTTACAGAGGTATACAACATTACAGATGCATAACAGAGCGCTTTACAGAGGTATACAACAGTACAGATACATAACAGAGCACTTTACAGAGGTATACAACAGTACAGATGCATAACAGAGCACTTTACAGAGGTATACAACAGTACAGATACATAACTGAGCGCTTTACAGAGGTATACAACAGTACAGATACATAACAGAGTGCTTTACAGAGGTATACAACAGTACAGATACATAACAGAGCGCTTTAGAGGTATACAACAGTACAGATACATAACAGAGCGCTTTACAGAGGTATGCAACTGTACAGATGCGTATACAACATTACAGATGCATAACGGAGTGCTTTACAGAGGTATACAACATTACAGATGCATAACAGAGCGCTTTACAGAGGTATACAGCAGTACTGATACATAACAGAGCGCTTTACAGAGGTATACAACAGTACAGATGCATAACAGAGCACTTTACAGAGGTATACAACAGTAAAGATACATAACAGAGTGCTTTACAAAGGTATACAACATTACAGATACATAATAGAGCACTTTACAGAGGTATACAACAGTACAGATACATAACAGAACGCTTTAGAGCGCTTTACAGAGGTATACAACATTACAGATGCGTATACAACATTAAAGGTGCATAACAGAGCACTTTACAGAGGTATGCAACTGTACAGATGCATAACGGAGCGCTTTACAGAGGTATGCAACTGTACAGATGCATAACGGAGCACTTTACAGAGGTATGTAACTGTGCAGATGCGTATACAACATTACAGATGCATAACGGAGCGCTTTACAGAGGTATGCAACTGTACAGATGCACAACAGAGCCCTTTACAGAGGTATGCAACTGTACAGATGCATAACGGAGCGCTTTACAGAGGTATGCAACTGTACAGATGCATAACGGAGCGCTTTACAGAGGTATGCAACTATGCAGATGCGTATACAGCATTACAGATGCATAACAGAGTGCTTTACAGAGGTATGCAACTGTACAGATGCATAACGGAGCACTTTACAGAGGTATGCAACTGTGCAGATGTGTATACAACATTACAGATGCATAACGGAGCGCTTTACAGAGGTATACAACATTACAGATGCATAACAGAGCGCTTTACAGAGGTATACAACATTACAGATGCATAACAGAGCGCTTTACAGAGGTATACAACTGTACAGATGCATAACGGAGCGCTTTACAGAGGTATGCAACTGTACAGAGGCAGAACGGAGCGCTTTACAGAGGTATGCAACTGTACAGATGCATAACGGAGCGCTTTACCGAGGTATGCAACTGTGGAAATGCGTATACAACATTACAGATGCATAACAGAACGCTTTACAGAGGTATACAACAGTACAGATACATAACAGAGCGCTTTACAGAGGTATACAACAGTACAGATGCATAACAGTGCGCTTTACAGAGGTATACAACAGTACAGATACATAACAGAGCGCTTTACAGGGGTATACAACATTACAGATACATAACAGAGCGCTTTACAGAGGTATAGAACAGTACAGATACATAGCAGAGCGCTTTACAGAGGTATACAACATTACAGATACATAACAGAGCACTTTACAGAGGTATACAACAGTACAGATACATAACAGAGCGCTTTACAGAGGTATACAACATTAGAGATGCGTATACAACATTACAGATACATAACAGAGCACTTTACAGAGGTATGCAACTGTACAGATGCATAACGGAGCGCTTTACAGAGGTATGCAACTGTACAGATGCATAACGGAGCACTTTACAGAGGTATGTAACTGTGCAGATGCGTATACAACATTACAGATGCATAACGGAGCGCTTTACAGAGGTATGCAACTGTACAGATGTGTAACAGAGCGCTTTACAGAGGTATACAACATTACAGATGCATAACATAGCGCTTTACAGAGGTATACAACATTACAGATACATAACAGAGTGCTTTACAGAGGTAAACAACAGTACAGATACATAACAGAGCGCTTTACAGAGGTATGCAACTGTACAGATGTGTATACAACATTACAGATGCATAACGGAGCGCTTTACAGAGGTATACAACATTACAGATGCATAACAGAGCGCTTTACAGACAGTACTGATACATAACAGAGCACTTTACAGAGGTATACAACAGTACAAATACATAACAGAACGCTTTACAGAGGTATACAACAGTACAGATACATAACAGAGCAATTTACAGAGGTATACAACAGTACAGATGAATAACAGAGCGCTTTACAGAGGTATACAGCAGTACAGATACATAACTGAGCGCTTTACAGAGATATGCAACTGTACAGATGCGTATACAACATTACAGATGCATAACGGAGCGCTTTACAGAGGTATACAACATTACAGATGCATAACAGAGCGCTTTACAGACAGTACTGATACATAACAGAGCACTTTACAGAGGTATACAACAGTACAGATGCATAACAGAGCGCTTTACAGAGGTATACAACAGTACAGATACATAACAGAGCGCTTTACAGAGGTATACAACAGTACAGATACATAACAGAGCGCTTTAGAGCGCTTTACAGAGGTATACAACATTACAGATTGTTATGTTCAAAGGGAGGCTTTCACATAACCAGTAGTTTAAAGGTAAAGAACCTTTTATTTGCAAGTTGATGACATAAGACGACCCCCAGCAGGAGGAGTACAATCTTCCCACTAAGGCCCTGCTTCTTCACTGGCTCACCTTGGAACCCTGCTACATAAGATGCAGTTCTAAGTTCTATAGTATCTAAGTGACAATAGACACAGTGAAGGAAATATTATACACTCATGGTTTAACAGGTAAACATTGGAAACACTGCACATCCTAACACCTCTCCTCCTTAAACATAACAAGTAACTGTGTGGGTGAGGACCCACTAAAATTGAAACCTGTAAAACACATATTGAACAACTGAAATTGAAACCTGTAAAATAAATATTATACACTCGTGGTTTAACAGGTAAAACATTGGATGCGCTGCAAGTCCTGGCACAAATCAAGAGCATAGATATATGACATCTAGTGGTTGATTAGGTAGAGTCACAAGAAAGTCCCTGTCTCCAACTAACTGAAGACAAATTAACATTGAAACGGAAAAGCCACCCTTTCCTTATTCCAAATAGCTCCTCCTTTGACCAACACTGACGAACCCAAGTCTTTCACAACTTGCTTGGGTTCAGAAAACAACGAGGCTCCTTTACGAACTTTGGTGGGGAGCTTGACTTTAATCCAATCACCCTCTTTGACCTTGAGTTCCCTACAACAATTCTTCTGATCATACCTCTCCTTGGATCTAACTCCAGCTTCAAAAATTCTCCTTTTTACACTCTCTAGATCCACATCCACCATTTTTGATTTGCCCATCCAACCTGGACATAAATGAGTATTTGGTTTTCTTCCTCTCAAGATCTCAAATGGACTCACGCCTGTGACACTATGGGTAGATAGCCTATACTGGAACGTGCGTTCCATCACTGTTCTCACCCAATCTCCTCCAGTAGCCACCGCTATCCTAATAGCCTCCATCAGAGTCCTATTAAATCGTTCCACACACCCATTACTCTGGGGATGATATAAAGAAGTATTCACCTGCTCAATCCCATGATTCTCTAAGAATTCTTTAAACTCTCTGGAAACAAGTTGGGTCCCATTGTCAGACAAACACTTTCTTGGAAACCCTTCTCT
The DNA here is from genome assembly GCF_040938575.1 of Ambystoma mexicanum. NCBI lineage: Eukaryota > Metazoa > Chordata > Amphibia > Caudata > Ambystomatidae > Ambystoma > Ambystoma mexicanum. The sequence goes on along the minus strand of NC_090939.1, from coordinate 108,080,747 downwards.
CCAAAACAGTTGTTCCAAAAATCTGATTATACTACTACTGGATATGTCCTTGAGTACACATACCTCCGGCCATTTTGATAATAAATCCATGACTACTAATAGGTAGCTATCTCTGCCACCACCAATATTAAATGGACCGAGGAGATCCAACGCAATTTCGTCCCAAGGGACACGCGGGGACTCCCTCACTACCATGGGAACTTTTTGCACTTTCAAGCCTTTGTTTCCCTCAATACATTCCACACAGTCTTTGACTTGTTCCTCTATGTCCTTGTCGATACCAGGCCACCAAAATTCAGACCTCACAAGTCCCTTCGTCCTGGCCAGACCTAAATGCCCAACATGGGCCAACTCCAAGACAGACTTCCTCATACCGACTGGCACAACCATCTGGTGACCCTTGTATAAATAACCATCCTGAATCCATAGCTCCTCCCTCACTTTGGCAAAACCATTCATCTCGCCCCTGTGGCTCTTAATTTTACCTTCTGCAACCAGAGTAAGTACTCCTTGATATACAACATCCTCCGTGCAAGACACATCCCACTCACTTTTCTTTAATGTTTCATGCACCTGGAATATTTCTGCACTCTCCTCTGAACTTGTAAAGTCACTATCGTCAGAAATTTCCCTCTGGACAGATCTAGACAAGGCGTCTGCAACCACATTAACCTCCCCCTTTACGTGGAGCATGGTATACTGTAACCCTTGCAATGCCGTGACCCATTTCATAATGCGTCTTGACACTCCCTCCAAACCACCTTTCGTAAAAATTCCAACCAAGGGTTTATGGTCAGTGCAAATGGTGAAACTCCTCCCCCACAAGAATCTTTTAAATTTCTCGACACCCCAAACGCATGCTAGAGCCTCCTTCTCAATAACTGAATATCTAGATTCTGGGCCCTTCAAAGACCTGGACGCAAAAGCCACAGTCTGTAAACCTGTCTGATCCTCCTGCATCAGAACAGCCCCAACACCATAATCACTGGCATCAACAAAAAGCAATGTGGGTTTACTTTCCTCAAATATTTTCAAAATGGGAGCATTGACAATAGCCTCTTTTATCATCAAAAATTCTTTCTTGCACCGGTCACACCATTTAAAAACGACTCCCTTGCGAGTGAGAAATCTCATATTCCTCGACATTTCTGCTAACCCCTTGACAAATTTGCCGTAAAACTCCACCAGTCCCAAAAATGATAGTATGTCCCCTTTAGACTTAGGCTCCTCCATTCTTTTTATGGCCTCAATAGCCTCCTCCTTGGGTCTAACCCCTTCCCCAGTGATCTCATGACCCAGGTACACCACTTTGTTGGCTTTAAAAGTACATTTTTCCAAGGCAACGGTGAGGCCTGCCTCCTTCAAAATATCCAAAACTCTTTTCAAACGAACATCATGCTCCTTCTCATCGCTCCCACATACAAGAACATCATCCTGATAACACATCACCCCTTTTTCACCCCCAAGTAATTTATGCATAATACTCTGAAACACACTTGCGGCTGAGACCAAACCAAATGGCATGCGAACACACCTGAACAATCCAATTGGGGTGATGAAGGCGGTGAGATCCCTGGAATTAGGGTGCAATTCAACCTGATGGTAGGCCGATTTAAGATCTAGTATGGAGAACACTTTTGACCCAGCTACTCCCACCATCAAATCATCTATTCGGGGAAGAGGAAACCTGTCTGCCACAACCATGCTGTTTAGATGTCTAAGATCTATACAGAGCCTCAAAGACCCATTGCCTTTTCTGACTACAACTATAGGACTGACCCATTCAGATGCTTCTATCTTTTCAATGACACCATCTCTTTCCATTCTCTTGAGTTCTTCCTCTACATCTCCTCTAAGAGCAAGAGGAATAGTTCGCAGTTTTGCAATCTTAGGGACAGCTCCTTTCTTTAGGCGAATTACATGTACAAAGCCCTTAAGACACCCCAATTTCCCAGATAACGTGGTTTGTATCTCTGTGGGCTCTCCTCCCGCAACAGACATTACCTGCTCGGGATGACTTGCCTCAAGCCTTATCTTCAATTCAGCTTGATCACTCCATGACAACAATTCACCCCCTCTGTTGGTAACATACACACAACCTTTGGCCTTCCTGTCCTTAAACTGTAATTCAGCATCAAAGCAACCTATAATATCTATGGGAACATCTCCATAAGCATTTGCTTTAACAGTATTTTCCCACAGAGTACAACTATCGAATTTGTTCCTCCACACTTCCACACTTATCAAGGTGTAGTCAGCACCACTATCCATTAGCATGCGTACGGGTACACCTCGAATTACAACCTCAGCATAAGGTTTCTGCATTTTCACTCTGCCATTGACAGCATTCACTGTAAATACCACTTCTCTGCCATCCTCACAATATGACTCATCTTCATAACTTGCACTTATTTCATGCACTTGATTTGACCCAGCATTAAAATTTCTACAACATCGGGCAATGTGCCCTCTCACACCACACTCATTGCATATGATATGAATAGCAAAGCAATCCTTATCCGAGGCTATATGCGACAAGCTTCCACATCTAAAGCATCTTCTCCCTGGAAAACCTCTGGATTGTCCTGAATCCCTAACCATCTTGAAAGAATTCATGTCTTTGGGAATCCCTCTGCTATCTTTTGCAGGAACCCATTGACGCCATCCTCTGCCAGTTGCCGGTCTGTTCTCTTCGCTCCTTTTAGCATTCTGCGAGGCGCGTCTTGGATTCCACGTACTCTGCCTCTGAACAACCTTTGACACCTTCAGCACTGAACCCTGACTCTCATCCAACTTGGGTTTACCATTGTTCACAGTATCCGATTGAAGAACTTCAATGCACTTATCTGTGTGTTCCACCATTTTCGCTATCTCAATTGCTCGATCCAAAGTGGGGTTCCTCTCTTTCCATAGTTCTTTCCTAATACTGTCATTGGAACATTTAATCATTAGCTGGTCTCTCAAGTGCTCATCCTGACAGTGAGTGAATTTGCATTTCACTGCTAAGCCCCTTAAAGCCGTGACAAAATCCTCAATACTTTCCCCATTCTTCTGCTCTCTCGTGGCAAATTTATATCTTTCCAATATAATGTTCTCCTCCACTCTAAAATGTCTGTCCAGTTTGGCTAATGTCCTTTCATATGGACCAGCATCCAAAATGTCAGAAGGCTCCGGCAATCTCTTAAAGACCTCTTGGCCTGCAGTTCCCAAACAGTGAAATAGCAATGCCTCCTTGCGCTCATTGGAGTAGTTGGCACCAAACACTGCTAAGGCATATTTGCTGAATCCTTCCTTCCAGTCTTCCCATCTAACCCTGGGTTCACCTGGCACTGCCAGAAAAAACACAGGAGCAGGCACATTTGCCATGTCTCAAAGTTGCAGAATAGAATAACAATCTTGCAATTCTGGTTTAACCAATAGAGCTCCCACCCAAACAGGTAGGTGACACTAATTAAAAGATAGCTGCTTGGTTATGTACTCACCCTGGAGCGCCTCACCAGGGTCATCGGCGGCGACTCCTTTCTCAACCTTGCTCAGTGTGGGGCCAGGGTGTCCAATGGCCGCTCGGAAAACACACAACCCAAAATCCAATTATAAAAGTGCCAAAGCCGTGTCTTTGCCAGCCCGGTCTCCACAAGTTCAACAAAATTGCAGGGGTCCAATCCCAGCTCCCACAGACCACGGAGCCTCCAGGGGTTTTCCTCTGGCGCTAGCAATGTCCCTCCAGTGGATGCCACACACTGGATGTCAGGCCGTCAATAATCCACTGAAAAAGGCCCTCCCTCAGGCAAGTCAGGCTGGCTCCGCTCCACAGCCAGCACACTAGATCTGTAGAAAAGGCGCTGGGGGTCGCCCTCCGGGTCCCAGTCAAAATCCTCGTCGCCAAATGTTATGTTCAAAGGGAGGCTTTCACATAACCAGTAGTTTAAAGGTAAAGAACCTTTTATTTGCAAGTTGATGACATAAGACGACCCCCAGCAGGAGGAGTACAATCTTCCCACTAAGGCCCTGCTTCTTCACTGGCTCACCTTGGAACCCTGCTACATAAGATGCAGTTCTAAGTTCTATAGTATCTAAGTGACAATAGACACAGTGAAGGAAATATTATACACTCATGGTTTAACAGGTAAACATTGGAAACACTGCACATCCTAACACAGATGCATATACAACATTACAGATGCATAACGGAGCGCTTTACAGAGGTATACAACATTACAGATGCATAACAGAGCGCTTTACAGAGGTATACAGCAGAACAGATACATAACAGAGCGCTTTACAGAGATATGCAACTGTACAGATGCGTATACAACATTACAGATGCATAACGGAGCGCTTTACAGAGGTATACAACATTACAGATGCATAACAGAGCGCTTTACAGAGGTATACAGCAGTACTGATACATAACAGAGCGCTTTACAGAGGTATACAACAGTACAGATGCATAACAGAGCGCTTTACAGAGGTATACAACAGTACAGATACATAACAGAGCGCTTTACAGAGGTATACAACATTACAGATACATAACAGAGCGCTTTACAGAGGTATGCAACTGTACAGATGCATAACGGAGCGCTTTACAGAGGTATACAACAGTACAGATACATAACAGAGCACTTTACAGAGGTGACAACAGAACAGATGCATAACGGAGCGCTTTACGGAGGTATGCAACTGTACAGATGCATAACGGAGCGCTTTACAGAGGTATGCAACTGTGCAGATGTGTATACAACATTACAGATGCATAACGGAGCGCTTTACAGAGGTATGCAACTGTACAGATGCATAACAAAGCGCTTTACAGAGGTATGCAACTGTGCAGAGGCGTATACATCATTACAGATGCATAACGGAGCGCTTTACAGAGGTATACAACATTACAGATGCATAACATAGCGCTTTACAGAGGTATACAACATTACAGATGCATAACAGAGCACTTTACAGAGGTATACAACAGTACAGATACATAACAGAGCACTTTACAGAGGTATACAACAGTACAGATGAATAACAGAGCGCTTTACAGAGGTATACAACAGTACAGATACATAACTGAGCGCTTTACAGAGGTATACAACATTACAGATACATAACAGAGTGCTTTACAGAGGTATACAACAGTACAGATACATAACAGAGCGCTTTACAGAGGTATGCAACTGTACAAATGTGCATACAACATTACAGATGCATAACGGAGCGCTTTACAGAGGTATACAACATTACAGATGCATAACAGAGCGCTTTACAGAGGTATACAACAGTACTGATACATAACAGAGCACTTTACAGAGGTATACAACAGTACAGATGCATAACAGAGCGCTTTACAGAGGTATACAACAGTACAGATACATAACAGAGCGCTTTACAGAGGTATACAACAGTACAGATGCATAACAGAGCACTTTACAGAGGTATACAACAGTACAGATACATAACAGAGCGCTTTACAGAGGTATACAACATTACAGATACATAACAGAGTGCTTTACAGAGGTATACAACAGTACAGATACATAACAGAGCGCTTTAGAGAGGTATACAACAGTACAGATACATAACAGAGCGCTTTGAAGAGGTATACAACATTACAGATACATAACAGAGTACTTTACAGAGGTATACAACAGTACAGATACATAACAGAGCGCTTTGAAGAGGTATACAACAATACCGATACATAACAGAGCACTTTACAGAGGTATGCAACTGTACAGATACATAACAGAGCGCTTTACAGAGGTATGCAACTGTACAGATGCATAACAGAGCACTTTACAGAGGGATTCAACTGTGCAGATGCGTATACAGCATTAAAGATGCATAACAGAGTGCTTTACAGAGGTATGCAACTGTACAAATGCATAACGGAGCGCTTTACAGAGGTATGCAACTGTACAGATGCATAACGGAGCGCTTTACAGAGGTATGCAACTGTGCAGATGCGTATACAACATTACAGATGCATAACGGAGCGCTTTACAGAGGTATACAACATTACAGATACATAACAGAGCGCTTTGAAGAGGTATACAACAATACCGATACATAACAGAGCGCTTTACAGAGGTATGCAACTGTACAGATACATAACAGAGCGCTTTACAGAGGTATGCAACTGTACAGATGCATAACAGAGCACTTTACAGAGGGATTCAACTGTGCAGATGCGTATACAGCATTAAAGATGCATAACAGAGTGCTTTACAGAGGTATGCAACTGTACAAATGCATAACGGAGCGCTTTACAGAGGTATGCAACTGTACAGATGCATAACGGAGCGCTTTACAGAGGTATGCAACTGTGCAGATGCGTATACAACATTACAGATGCATAACGGAGCGCTTTACAGAGGTATACAACATTACAGATGCATAACAGAGCGCTTTACAGAGGTATACAACTGTGCAGATGCATAACGGAGCGCTTTACAGAGGTATGCAACTGTACAGATGCATAACGGAGCGCTTTACAGAGGTATACAACAGTACAGATACATAACAGAGCACTTTACAGAGGTGACAACAGAACAGATACATAACGGAGCGCTTTACAGAGGTATGCAACTGTACAGATGCATAACGGAGCGCTTTACGGAGGTATGCAACTGTACAGATGCATAACGAAGCGCTTTACAGAGGTATGCAACTGTACAGATGCGTATACAACATTACAGATGCATAACGGAGCGCTTTACAGAGGTATACAACATTACAGATGCATAACTGAGCGCTTTACAGAGGTATACAACATTACAGATGCATAACAGAGCGCTTTACAGAGGTATACAACAGTACAGATACATAACAGAGCGCTTTACAGAGGTATACAACAGTAGAGATGCATACCAGAGCGCTTTACAGAGGTATACAATAGTACAGATACATAACAGAGCGCTTTACAGAGGTATGCAACTGTACAGATGCATAACGGAGTGCTTTACAGAGGTATACAACAGTACAGATACATAACCAAGCGCTTTACAGAGGTGACAACAGAACAGATACATAACAGAGCGCTTTACAGAGGTATGCAACTGTACAGATGCATATCGGAGCGCTTTACAGAGGTATGCAACTGTACAGATGCGTATACAACATTACAGATGCATAACGGAGTGCTTTACAGAGGTATACAACAATACAGATGCATAACAGAGCGCTTTACAGAGGTATACAGCAGTACTGATACATAACAGAGCGCTTTACAGAGGTATACAACAGTACAGATGCATAACAGAGCACTTTACAGAGGTATACAACAGTAAAGATACATAACAGAGTGCTTTACAAAGGTATACAACATTACAGATACATAATAGAGCACTTTACAGAGGTATACAACAGTACAGATACATAAAAGAGCGCTTTAGAGCACTTTACAGAGGTATACAACATTACAGATGCGTATACAACATTAAAGGTGCATAACAGAGCACTTTACAGAGGTATGCAACTGTACAGATGCATAACAGAGCACTTTACAGAGGTATGCAACTGTACAGATGCATAACGGAGCGCTTTACAGAGGTATGTAACTGTGCAGATGCGTATACAACATTACAGATGCATAACGGAGCGCTTTACAGAGGTATGCAACTGTACAGATGCACAACAGAGCCCTTTACAGAGGTATGCAACTGTACAGATGCATAACGGAGCGCTTTACAGAGGTATGCAACTGTACAGATGCATAACGGAGCGCTTTACAGAGATATGCAACTGTGCAGATGCGTATACAACATTACAGATGCATAACGGAGCGCTTTACAGAGGTATACAACATTACAGATACATAACAGAGCGCTTTACAGAGGTATACAACAGTACATATACATAACAGAGTGCTTTACAGAGGTATACAACATTACAGATACATAACAGAGCGCTTTACAGAGGTATACAACAGTACAGATACATAACAGAGCGCTTTACAGACGTATACAACAGTACAGATGCATAACGGAGCGCTTTACAGAGGTATGTAACTGTGCAGATGCGTATACATTACAGATGCATAACGGAGCGCTTTACAGAGGTATGCAACTGTACAGATGCATAACGGAGCGCTTAACAGAGGTATGCAACTGTACAGATGCGTAACGGAGCGCTTTACAGAGGTATGCAACTGTACAGATGCATAACGGAGCACTTTACAGAGGTATGCAACTGTACAAATGCGCATACAACATTACAGATGCATAACTGAGCGCTTTACAGAGGTATACAACATTACAGATACATAACAGAGTGCTTTACAGAGGTACACAACAGTACAGATACATAACAGAGCGCTTTACAGAGGTATGCAACTGTACAGATGTGTATACAACATTACAGATGCATAACGGAGCGCTTTACAGAGGTATACAACATTACAGATGCATAACAGAGCGCTTTACAGAGGTATACAACAATACTGATACATAACAGAGCACTTTACAGAGGTATACAACAGTACAGATGCATAACAGAGCGCTTTACAGAGGTATACAACAGTACAGATGCATAACAGAGCGCTTTACAGAGCTATACAACAGTACAGATACATATACAACAGTACAGATACATAACAGAGCGCTTTACAGAGCTATACAACAGTATAGATGCATAACAGAGCGCTTTACAGAGGTATACAACAGTACAGATACATAACAGAGCACTTTACAGAGGTATACAACATTACAGATACATAACAGAGTGCTTTACAGAGGTATACAACAGTACAGATACATAACAGAGCGCTTTACAGAGGTATACAACAGTACAGATACATAACAGAGCGCTTTGAAGAGGTATACAACATTACAGATACATAACAGAGCACTTTACAGAGGTAAACAACAGTACAGATACATAACAGAGCACTTTACAGAGGTATGCAACTGTACAGACGCATAACGGAGCGCTTTACAGAGGTATGCAACTGTACAGATGCATAACGGAGCGCTTTACAGAGGTATGCAACTATGCAGATGCGTATACAGCATTACAGATGCATAACAGAGTGCTTTACAGAGGTATGCAACTGTACAGATGCATAACGGAGCGCTTTACAGAGGTATGCAACTGTACAGATGCATAACGGAGCACTTTACAGAGGTATGCAACTGTGCAGATGTGTATACAACATTACAGATGCATAACGGAGCGCTTTACAGAGGTATACAACATTACAGATGCATAACAGAGCGCTTTACAGAGGTATACAACATTACAGATGCATAACAGAGCGCTTTACAGAGGTATACAACTGTACAGATGCATAACGGAGCGCTTTACAGAGGTATGCAACTGTACAGATGCAGAACGGAGCGCTTTACAGAGGTATGCAACTGTACAGATGCATAACGGAGCGCTTTACCGAGGTATGCAACTGTGGAAATGCGTATACAACATTACAGATGCATAACAAAGCGCTTTACAGAGGTATACAACAGTACAGATACATAACAGAGCGCTTTACAGAGGTATACAACAGTACAGATGCATAACAGTGCGCTTTACAGAGGTATACAACAGTACAGATACATAACAGAGCGCTTTACAGGGGTATACAACATTACAGATACATAACAGAGCACTTTACAGAGGTATACAACAGTACAGATACATAGCAGAGCGCTTTACAGAGGTATACAACATTACAGATACATAACAGAGCACTTTACAGAGGTATACAACAGTACAGATACATAACAGAGCGCTTTACAGAGGTATACAACATTACAGATGCGTATACAACATTACAGATACATAACAGAGCACTTTACAGAGGTATGCAACTGTACAGATGCATAACGGAGCGCTTTACAGAGGTATGCAACTGTACAGATGCATAACGGAGCACTTTACAGAGGTATGTAACTGTGCAGATGCGTATACAACATTACAGATGCATAACGGAGCGCTTTACAGAGGTATGCAACTGTACAGATGTGTAACAGAGCGCTTTACAGAGGTATACAACATTACAGATGCCTAACATAGCGCTTTACAGAGGTATACAACATTACAGATACATAACAGAGTGCTTTACAGAGGTAAACAACAGTACAGATACATAACAGAGCGCTTTACAGAGGTATGCAACTGTACAGATGTGTATACAACATTACAGATGCATAACGGAGCGCTTTACAGAGGTATACAACATTACAGATGCATAACAGAGCGCTTTACAGACAGTACTGATACATAACAGAGCACTTTACAGAGGTATACAACAGTACAAATACATAACAGAGCGCTTTACAGAGGTATACAACAGTACAGATACATAACAGAGCAATTTACAGAGGTATACAACAGTACAGATGAATAACAGAGCGCTTTACAGAGGTATACAACAGTACAGATACATAACTGAGCGCTTTACAGAGGTATACAACATTACAGAAACATAACAGAGTGCTTTACAGAGGTAAACAACAGTACAGATACATAACAGAGCGCTTTACAGAGGTATGCAACTGTACAGATGTGTATACAACATTACAGATGCATAACGGAGCGCTTTACAGAGGTATACAACATTACAGATGCATAACAGAGCGCTTTACAGACAGTACTGATACATAACAGAGCACTTTACAGAGGTATACAACAGTACAGATGCATAACAGAGCGCTTTACAGAGGTATACAACAGTACAGATACATAACAGAGCGCTTTACAGAGGTATACAACAGTACAGATACATAACAGAGCGCTTTAGAGCGCTTGATAGAGGTATACAACATTACAGATGCATATACAACATTACAGATGCATAACGGAGCGCTTTACAGAGGTATACAACATTACAGATGCATAACAGAGCGCTTTACAGAGGTATACAGCAGTACAGATACATAACAGAGCGCTTTACAGAGATATGCAACTGTACAGATGCGTATACAACATTACAGATGCATAACGGAGCGCTTTACAGAGGTATACAACATTACAGATGCATAACAGAGCGCTTTACAGACAGTACTGATACATAACAGAGCACTTTACAGAGGTATACAACAGTACAGATGCATAACAGAGCGCTTTACAGAGGTATACAACAGTACAGATACATAACAGAGCGCTTTACAGAGGTATACAACAGTACAGATACATAACAGAGCGCTTTAGAGCGCTTTACAGAGGTATACAACATTACAGATGCATATACAACATTACAGATGCATAACGGAGCGCTTTACAGAGGTATACAACATTACAGATGCATAACAGAGCGCTTTACAGAGGTATACAGCAGTACAGATACATAACAGAGCGCTTTACAGAGATATGCAACTGTACAGATGCGTATACAACATTACAGATGCATAACGGAGCGCTTTACAGAGGTATACAACATTACAGATGCATAACAGAGCGCTTTACAGAGGTATACAGCAGTACTGATACATAACAGAGCGCTTTACAGAGGTATACAACAGTACAGATGCATAACAGAGCGCTTTACAGAGGTATACAACAGTACAGATACATAACAGAGCGCTTTACAGAGGTATACAACATTACAGATACATAACAGAGCGCTTTACAGAGGTATGCAACTGTACAGATGCATAACGGAGCGCTTTACAGAGGTATACAACAGTACAGATACATAACAGAGCACTTTACAGAGGTGACAACAGAACAGATGCATAACGGAGCGCTTTACGGAGGTATGCAACTGTACAGATGCATAACGGAGCGCTTTACAGAGGTATGCAACTGTGCAGATGTGTATACAACATTACAGATGCATAACGGAGCGCTTTACAGAGGTATGCAACTGTACAGATGCATAACAAAGCGCTTTACAGAGGTATGCAACTGTGCAGACGCGTATACATCATTACAGATGCATAACGGAGCGCTTTACAGAGGTATACAACATTACAGATGCATAACATAGCGCTTTACAGAGGTATACAACATTACAGATGCATAACAGAGCACTTTACAGAGGTATACAACAGTACAGATACATAACAGAGCACTTTACAGAGGTATACAACAGTACAGATGAATAACAGAGCGCTTTACAGAGGTATACAACAGTACAGATACATAACTGAGCGCTTTACAGAGGTATACAACATTACAGATACATAACAGAGTGCTTTACAGAGGTATACAACAGTACAGATACATAACAGAGCGCTTTACAGAGGTATGCAACTGTACAAATGTGCATACAACATTACAGATGCATAACGGAGCGCTTTACAGAGGTATACAACATTACAGATGCATAACAGAGCGCTTTACAGAGGTATACAATAGTACTGATACATAACAGAGCACTTTACAGAGGTATACAACAGTACAGATGCATAACAGAGCGCTTTACAGAGGTATACAACAGTACAGATACATAACAGAGCGCTTTACAGAGGTATACAACAGTACAGATGCATAACAGAGCGCTTTACAGAGGTATACAACAGTACAGATACATAACAGAGTGCTTTACAGAGGTATACAACATTACAGATACATAACAGAGTGCTTTACAGAGGTATACAACAGTACAGATACATAACAGAGCGCTTTAGAGAGGTATACAACAGTACAGATACATAACAGAGCGCTTTGAAGAGGTATACAACATTACAGATACATAACAGAGTACTTTACAGAGGTATACAACAGTACAGATACATAACAGAGCGCTTTGAAGAGGTATACAACAATACCGATACATAACAGAGCGCTTTACAGAGGTATGCAACTGTACAGATACATAACAGAGCGCTTTACAGAGGTATGCAACTGTACAGATGCATAACGGAGCACTTTACAGAGGGATTCAACTGTGCAGATGCGTATACAGCATTAAAGATGCATAACAGAGTGCTTTACAGAGGTATGCAACTGTACAAATGCATAACGGAGCGCTTTACAGAGGTATGCAACTGTACAGATGCATAACGGAGCGCTTTACAGAGGTATGCAACTGTGCAGATGCGTATACAACATTACAGATGCATAACGGAGCGCTTTACAGAGGTATGCAACTGTACAGATGTGTAACAGAGCGCTTTACAGAGGTATACAACATTACAGATGCATAACATAGCGCTTTACAGAGGTATACAACATTACAGATACATAACAGAGTGCTTTACAGAGGTAAACAACAGTACAGATACATAACAGAGCGCTTTACAGAGGTATGCAACTGTACAGATGTGTATACAACATTACAGATGCATAACGGAGCGCTTTACAGAGGTATACAACATTACAGATGCATAACAGAGCGCTTTACAGACAGTACTGATACATAACAGAGCACTTTACAGAGGTATACAACAGTACAAATACATAACAGAGCGCTTTACAGAGGTATACAACAGTACAGATACATAACAGAGCGCTTTACTGAGGTATACAACAGTACAGATACATAACTGAGCGCTTTACAGAGGTATACAACATTACAGATACATAACAGAGTGCTTTACAGAGGTAAACAACAGTACAGATACATAACAGAGCGCTTTACAGAGGTATGCAACTGTACAGATGTGTATACAACATTACAGATGCATAACGGAGCGCTTTACAGAGGTATACAACATTACAGATGCATAACAGAGCGCTTTACAGACAGTACTGATACATAACAGAGCACTTTACAGAGGTATACAACAGTACAGATGCATAACAGAGCGCTTTACAGAGGTATACAACAGTACAGATACATAACAGAGCGCTTTACAGAGGTATACAACAGTACAGATACATAACAGAGCGCTTTACAAAGGTATACAACATTACAGATACATAATAGAGCACTTTACAGAGGTATACAACAGTACAGATACATAACAGAGCGCTTTAGAGCGCTTGATAGAGGTATACAACATTACAGATGCATATACAACATTACAGATGCATAACGGAGCGCTTTACAGAGGTATACAACATTACAGATGCATAACAGAGCGCTTTACAGAGGTATACAGCAGTACAGATACATAACAGAGCGCTTTACAGAGATATGCAACTGTACAGATGCGTATACAACATTACAGATGCATAACGGAGCGCTTTACAGAGGTATACAACATTACAGATGCATAACAGAGCGCTTTACAGACAGTACTGATACATAACAGAGCACTTTACAGAGGTATACAACAGTACAGATGCATAACAGAGCGCTTTACATAGGTATACAACAGTACAGATACATAACAGAGCGCTTTACAGAGGTATACAACAGTACAGATACATAACAGAGCGCTTTAGAGCGCTTTACAGAGGTATACAACATTACAGATGCATATACAACATTACAGATGCATAACGGAGCGCTTTACAGAGGTATACAACATTACAGATGCATAACAGAGCGCTTTACAGAGGTATACAGCAGTACAGATACATAACAGAGCGCTTTACAGAGATATGCAACTGTACAGATGCGTATACAACATTACAGATGCATAACGGAGCGCTTTACAGAGGTATACAACATTACAGATGCATAACAGAGCGCTTTACAGAGGTATACAGCAGTACTGATACATAACAGAGCGCTTTACAGAGGTATACAACAGTACAGATGCATAACAGAGCGCTTTACAGAGGTATACAACAGTACAGATACATAACAGAGCGCTTTACAGAGGTATACAACATTACAGATACATAACAGAGCACTTTACAGAGGTATGCAACTGTACAGATGCATAACGGAGCGCTTTACAGAGGTATACAACAGTACAGATACATAACAGAGCACTTTACAGAGGTGACAACAGAACAGATGCATAACGGAGCGCTTTACGGAGGTATGCAACTGTACAGATTCATAACGGAGCGCTTTACAGAGGTATGCAACTGTGCAGATGTGTATACAACATTACAGATGCATAACGGAGCGCTTTACAGAGGTATGCAACTGTACAGATGCATAACAAAGCGCTTTACAGAGGTATGCAACTGTGCAGACGCGTATACATCATTACAGATGCATAACGGAGCGCTTTACAGAGGTATACAACATTACAGATGCATAACATAGCGCTTTACAGAGGTATACAACATTACAGATGCATAACAGAGCACTTTACAGAGGTATACAACAGTACAGATACATAACAGAGCACTTTACAGAGGTATACAACAGTACAGATGAATAACAGAGCGCTTTACAGAGGTATACAACAGTACAGATACATAACTGAGCGCTTTACAGAGGTATACAACATTACAGATACATAACAGAGTGCTTTACAGAGGTATACAACAGTACAGATACATAACAGAGCGCTTTACAGAGGTATGCAACTGTACAAATGTGCATACAACATTACAGATGCATAACAGAGCGCTTTACAGAGGTATACAACATTACAGATGCATAACAGAGCGCTTTACAGAGGTATACAACAGTACTGATACATAACAGAGCACTTTACAGAGGTATACAACAGTACAGATGCATAACAGAGCGCTTTACAGAGGTATACAACAGTACAGATACATAACAGAGCGCTTTACAGAGGTATACAACAGTACAGATGCATAACAGAGCGCTTTACAGAGGTATACAACAGTACAGATACATAACAGAGCGCTTTACAGAGGTATACAACATTACAGATACATAACAGAGTGCTTTACAGAGGTATACAACAGTACAGATACATAACAGAGCGCTTTAGAGAGGTATACAACAGTACAGATACATAACAGAGCGCTTTGAAGAGGTATACAACATTACAGATACATAACAGAGTACTTTACAGAGGTATACAACAGTACAGATACATAACAGAGCGCTTTGAAGAGGTATACAACAATACCGATACATAACAGAGCGCTTTACAGAGGTATGCAACTGTACAGATACATAACAGAGCGCTTTACAGAGGTATGCAACTGTACAGATGCATAACGGAGCACTTTACAGAGGGATTCAACTGTGCAGATGCGTATACAGCATTAAAGATGCATAACAGAGTGCTTTACAGAGGTATGCAACTGTACAAATGCATAACGGAGCGCTTTACAGAGGTATGCAACTGTACAGATGCATAACGGAGCGCTTTACAGAGGTATGCAACTGTGCAGATGCGTATACAACATTACAGATGCATAACGGAGCGCTTTACAGAGGTATACAACATTACAGATGCATAACAGAGCGCTTTACAGAGGTATACAACTGTGCAGATGCATAACGGAGCGCTTTACAGAGGTATGCAACTGTACAGATGCATAACGGAGCGCTTTACAGAGGTATACAACAGTACAGATACATAACAGAGCACTTTACAGAGGTGACAACAGAACAGATACATAACGGAGCGCTTTACAGAGGTATGCAACTGTACAGATGCATAACGGAGCGCTTTACGGAGGTATGCAACTGTACAGATGCATAACGAAGCGCTTTACAGAGGTATGCAACTGTACAGATGCGTATACAACATTACAGATGCATAACGGAGCGCTTTACAGAGGTATACAACATTACAGATGCATAACGGAGCGCTTTACAGAGGTATACAACATTACAGATGCATAACAGAGCGCTTTACAGAGGTATACAACAGTACAGATACATAACAGAGCGCTTTACAGAGGTATACAACAGTAGAGATGCATACCAGAGCGCTTTACAGAGGTATACAACAATACAGATACATAACAGAGCGCTTTACAGAGGTATGCAACTGTACAGATGCATAACGGAGTGCTTTACAGAGGTATACAACAGTACAGATACATAACCAAGCGCTTTACAGAGGTGACAACAGAACAGATACATAACAGAGCGCTTTACAGAGGTATGCAACTGTACAGATGCATATCGGAGCGCTTTACAGAGGTATGCAACTGTACAGATGCATAACGGAGCGCTTTACAGAAGTATGCAACTGTACAGATGCATAACGGAGCGCTTTACAGAGGTATACAACAGTACAGATACATAACAGAGCATTTTACAGAGGTGACAACAGAACAGATACATAACGGAGCGCTTTACAGAGGTATGCAACTGTACAGATGCATAACGGAGCGCTTTACAGAGGTATACAACAGTACAGATACATAACAGAGCACTTTACAGAGGTGACAACAGAACAGATACATAACGGAGCGCTTTACAGAGGTATGCAACTGTACAGATGCATAACGGAGCGCTTTACGGAGGTATGCAACTGTACAGATGCATAACGAAGCGCTTTACAGAGGTATACAACTGTACAGATGCGTATACAACATTACAGATGCATAACGGAGCGCTTTACAGAGGTATACAACATTACAGATGCATAACGGAGCGCTTTACAGAGGTATACAACATTACAGATGCATAACAGAGCGCTTTACAGAGGTATACAACAGTACAGATACATAACAGAGCGCTTTACAGAGGTATACAACAGTAGAGATGCATACCAGAGCGCTTTACAGAGGTATACAACAGTACAGATACATAACAGAGCGCTTTACAGAGGTATGCAACTGTACAGATGCATAACGGAGTGCTTTACAGAGGTATACAACAGTACAGATACATAACCAAGCGCTTTACAGAGGTGACAACAGAACAGATACATAACAGAGCGCTTTACAGAGGTATGCAACTGTACAGATGCATATCGGAGCGCTTTACAGAGGTATGCAACTGTACAGATGCATAACGGAGCGCTTTACAGAAGTATGCAACTGTACAGATGCATAACGGAGCGCTTTACAGAGGTATACAACAGTACAGATACATAACAGAGCATTTTACAGAGGTGACAACAGAACAGATACATAACGGAGCGCTTTACAGAGGTATGCAACTGTACAGATGCATAACGGAGCGCTTTACAGAGGTATGCAACTGTGCAGATGCGTATACAACATTACAGATGCATAACGGTGCGCTTTACAGAGGTATGCAACTGTACAGATGCATAATGGAGCGCTTTACAGAGGTATGCAACTGTACAGATGCATAACGGAGCATTTAATGAGGTATGCAACTGTGCAGACGCGTATACAACATTACAGAGGCATAACGGAGCGCTTTACAGAGGTATACAACATTACAGATGCATAACATAGCGCTTTACAGAGGTATACAACATTACAGATGCATAACAGAGCGCTTTACAGAGGTATACAACAGTACAGATACATAACAGAGCACTTTACAGAGGTATACAACAGTACAGATGCATAACAGAGCACTTTACAGAGGTATACAACAGTACAGATACATAACTGAGTGCTTTACAGAGGTATACAACAGTACAGATACATAACAGAGTGCTTTACAGAGGTATACAACAGTACAGATACATAACAGAGCACTTTAGAGGTATACAACAGTACAGATACATAACAGAGCGCTTTACAGAGGTATGCAACTGTACAGATGCGTATACAACATTACAGATGCATAACGGAGTGCTTTACAGAGGTATACAACAATACAGATGCATAACAGAGCGCTTTACAGAGGTATACAGCAGTACTGATACATAACAGAGCGCTTTACAGAGGTATACAACAGTACAGATGCATAACAGAGCACTTTACAGAGATATACAACAGTAAAGATACATAACAGAGTGCTTTACAAAGGTATACAACATTACAGATACATAATAGAGCACTTTACAGAGGTATACAACAGTACAGATACATAACAGAGCGCTTTAGAGCACTTTACAGAGGTATACAACATTACAGATGCGTATACAACATTAAAGGTGCATAACAGAGCACTTTACAGAGGTATGCAACTGTACAGATGCATAACGGAGCGCTTTACAGAGGTATGTAACTGTGCAGATGCGTATACAACATTACAGATGCATAACGGAGCGCTTTACAGAGGTATGCAACTGTACAGATGCACAACAGAGCCCTTTACAGAGGTATGCAACTGTACAGATGCATAACGGAGCGCTTTACAGAGGTATGCAACTGTACAGATGCATAACGGAGCGCTTTACAGAGATATGCAACTGTGCAGATGCGTATACAACATTACAGATGCATAACGGAGCGCTTTACAGAGGTATACAACATTACAGATACATAACAGAGCGCTTTACAGAGGTATACAACAGTACATATACATAACAGAGTGCTTTACAGAGGTATACAACATTACAGATACATAACAGAGCGCTTTACAGAGGTATACAACAGTACAGATACATAACAGAGCGCTTTACAGACGTATACAACAGTACAGATGCATAACGGAGCGCTTTACAGAGGTATGTAACTGTGCAGATGCGTATACATTACAGATGCATAACGGAGCGCTTTACAGAGGTATGCAACCGTACAGATGCATAACGGAGCGCTTTACAGAGGTATGCAACTGTACAGATGCGTAACGGAGCGCTTTACAGAGGTATGCAACTGTACAGATGCATAACGGAGCACTTTACAGAGGTATGCAACTGTACAAATGCGCATACAACATTACAGATGCATAACGGAGCGCTTTACAGAGGTATACAACATTACAGATGCATAACAGAGCGCTTTACAGAGGTATACAACAGTACTGATACATAACAGAGCACTTTACAGAGGTATACAACAGTACAGATGCATAACAGAGCGCTTTACAGAGGTATACAACAGTACAGATACATAACAGAGTGCTTTACAGAGGTATACAACAGTACAGATGCATAACAGAGCGCTTTACAGAGGTATACAACAGTACAGATACATAACAGAGCGCTTTACAGAGGTATACAACATTACAGATACATAACAGAGTGCTTTACAGAGGTATACAACAGTACAGATACATACCAGAGCGCTTTACAGAGGTATACAACAGTACAGATACATAACAGAGCGCTTTGAAGAGGTATACAACATTACAGATACATAACAGAGCACTTTACAGAGGTATACAACAGTACAGATACATAACAGAGCACTTTACAGAGGTATACAACATTACAGATACATAACAGAGTACTTTACAGAGGTATACAACAGTACAGACACATAACAGAGTGCTTTACAGAGGTATACAACAGTACAGATACATAACAGAGCGCTTTACAGAGGTATACAACAGTACAGATACATAACAGAGCGCTTTGAAGAGGTATACAACATTACAGATACATAACAGAGCACTTTACAGAGGTATACAACAGTACAGATACATAACAGAGCACTTTACAGAGGTATACAACATTACAGATACATAACAGAGTACTTTACAGAGGTATACAACAGTACAGATACATAACAGAGCGCTTTGAAGAGGTATACAACATTACAGATACATAACAGAGCGCTTTACAGAGGTATGCAACTGTACAGATACATAACAGAGTGCTTTACAGAGGTA
Source organism: Ambystoma mexicanum (assembly GCF_040938575.1). Classification (NCBI taxonomy): domain Eukaryota; kingdom Metazoa; phylum Chordata; class Amphibia; order Caudata; family Ambystomatidae; genus Ambystoma; species Ambystoma mexicanum. The sequence goes on along the minus strand of NC_090939.1, from coordinate 108,060,385 downwards.
TGCAACTGTACAGATGCATAACGGAGCACTTTACAGAGGTATGCAACTGTGCAGATGCGTATACAGCATTAAAGATGCATACCAGAGTGCTTTACAGAGGTATGCAACTGTACAGATGCATAACGGAGCGCTTTACAGAGGTATGCAACTGTACAGATGCATAACGGAGCGCTTTACAGAGGTATGCAACTGTGCAGATGCGTATACAACATTACAGATGCATAACGGAGCGCTTTACAGAGGTATACAACATTACAGATGCATAACAGAGCGCTTTACAGAGGTATACAACTGTGCAGATGCATAACGGAGCGCTTTACAGAGGTATGTAACTGTACAGATGCATAACGGAGCGCATTACAGATGTATACAACAGTACAGATACATAACAGAGCACTTTACAGAGGTGACAACAGAACAGATACATAACGGAGCGCTTTACAGAGGTATGCAACTGTACAGATGCATAACGGAGCGCTTTACGGAGGTATGCAACTGTACAGATGCATAACGGAGTGCTTTACAGAGGTATGCAACTGTACAGATGCGTATACAACATTACAGATGCATAACGGAGCGCTTTACAGAGGTATACAACATTACAGATGCATAACGGAGCGCTTTACAGAGGTATACAACATTACAGATGCATAACAGAGCGCTTTACAGAGGTATACAACAGTACAGATGCATACCAGAGCGCTTTACAGAGGTATACAACAGTACAGATACATAACAGAGCGCTTTACAGAGGTATGCAACTGCACAGATGCATAACGGAGTGCTTTACAGAGGTATACAACAGTACAGATACATAACCAAGCGCTTTACAGAGGTGGCAACAGAACAGATACATAACAGAGCGCTTTACAGAGGTATGCAACTGTACAGATGCATATCGGAGCGCTTTACAGAGGTATGCAACTGTACAGATGCATAATGGAGCGCTTTACAGAAGTATGCAACTGTACAGATGCATAACGGAGCGCTTTACAGAGGTATACAACAGTACAGATACATAACAGAGCATTTTACAGAGGTGACAACAGAACAGATACATAACGGAGCGCTTTACAGAGGTATACAACTGTGCAGATGCATAACGGAGCGCTTTACAGAGGTATGTAACTGTACAGATGCATAACGGAGCGCTTTACAGATGTATACAACAGTACAGATACATAACAGAGCACTTTACAGAGGTGACAACAGAACAGATACATAACGGAGCGCTTTACAGAGGTATGCAACTGTAAAGATGCATAACGGAGCGCTTTACGGAGGTATGCAACTGTACAGATGCATAACGGAGTGCTTTACAGAGGTATGCAACTGTACAGATGCGTATACAACATTACAGATGCATAACGGAGCGCTTTACAGAGGTATACAACATTACAGATGCATAACGGAGCGCTTTACAGAGGTATACAACATTACAGATGCATAACAGAGCGCTTTACAGAGGTATACAACAGTACAGATGCATACCAGAGCGCTTTACAGAGGTATACAACATTACAGATACATAACAGAGCGCTTTACAGAGGTATGCAACTGCACAGATGCATAACGGAGTGCTTTACAGAGGTATACAACAGTACAGATACATAACCAAGCGCTTTACAGAGGTGGCAACAGAACAGATACATAACAGAGCGCTTTACAGAGGTATGCAACTGTACAGATGCATATCGGAGCGCTTTACAGAGGTATGCAACTGTACAGATGCATAACGGAGCGCTTTACAGAAGTATGCAACTGTACAGATGCATAACGGAGCGCTTTACAGAGGTATACAACAGTACAGATACATAACAGAGCATTTTACAGAGGTGACAACAGAACAGATACATAACGGAGCGCTTTACAGAGGTATGCAACTGTACAGATGCATAACGGAGCGCTTTACAGAGGTATGCAACTGTACAGATGCATAACGGAGCGCTTTACAGAGGTATGCAACTGTGCAGATGCGTATACAACATTACAGATGCATAACGGTGCGCTTTACAGAGGTATGCAACTGTACAGATGCATAACAGAGCGCTTTACAGGGGTATGCAACTGTACAGATGCATAACAGAGCATTTAAAGAGGTATGCAACTGAGCAGACGCGTATACAACATTACAGAGGCATAACGGAGCGCTTTACAGAGGTATACAACATTACAGATGCATAACAGAGCGCTTTACAGAGGTATACAGCAGTACTGATACATAACAGAGCGCTTAACAGAGGTATACAACAGTACAGATGCATAACAGAGCGCTTTACAGAGGTATACAACAGTACAGATACATAACAGAGCGCTTTACAGAGGTATACAACATTACAGATACATAACAGAGCGCTTTCCAGAGGTATACAACAGTACAGATACATAACAGAGCGCTTTACAGAGGTATACAACATTACAGATACATAACAGAGCACTTTACAGAGGTATACAACAGTACAGATACATAACAGAGCGCTTTAGAGCGCTTTACAGAGGTATACAACATTACAGATGTGTATACAACATTACAGATGCATAACGGAGCGCTTTACAGAGGTATGCAACTGTACAGATGCATAACGGAGCGCTTTACGGAGGTATGCAAGTGTACAGATGCATAAAGGAGCGCTTTACAGAGGTATGCAACTGTGCAGATGCGTATACAACATTACGGATTCATAACGGAGGGCTTTACAGAGGTATGCAACTGTACAGATGCATAACAAAGTGCTTTACAGAGGTATGCAACTGTGCAGACGCGTATACAACATTACAGATGCATAACGGAGCGCTTTACAGAGGTATACAACATTGCAGATGCATAACATAGTGCTTTACAGAGGTATACAACATTACAGATGCAAAACAGAGCGTTTTACAGAGGTATACAACAGTACAGATACATAACAGAGCAATTTACAGAGGTATGCAACAGTACAGATGAATAACAGATCGCTTTACAGAGGTATACAACAGTACAGATACATAACTGAGCGCTTTACAGAGGTATACAACATTACAGATACATAACAGAGTGCTTTACAGAGGTACACAACAGTACAGATACATAACAGAGCGCTTTACAGAGGTATGCAACTGTACAGATGCGTATACAACATTACAGATGCATAACGGAGCGCTTTACAGAGGTATACAACATTACAGATGCATAACAGAGCGCTTTACAGAGGTATACAACAATACTGATACATAACAGAGCACTTTGCAGAGGTATACAACAGTACAGATGCATAGCAGAGTGCTTTACAGAGGTATACAACAGTACAGATGCATAACAGAGCGCTTTACAGAGCTATACAACAGTACAAATGCATAACAGAGCACTTTACAGAGGTATACAACAGTACAGATACATAACAGAGCACTTTACAGAGGTATACAACATTACAGATACATAACAGAGTGCTTTACAGAGGTATACAACAGTACAGATACATAACAGAGCGCTTTACAGAGGTATACAACAGTACAGATACATAACAGAGCGCTTTGAAGAGGTATACAACATTACAGATACATAACAGAGCACTTTACAGAGGTATACAACAGTACAGATACATAACAGAGCACTTTACAGAGGTATGCAACTGTACAGATGCATAACGGAGCGCTTTACAGAGGTATGCAACTGTAAAGATGCATAACGGAGCGCTTTACAGAGGTATGCAACTATGCAGATGCGTATACAGCATTACAGATGCATAACAGAGCGCTTTACAGAGGTATGCAACTGTACAGATGCATAACAGAGCGCTTTACAGAGGTATGCAACTGTACAGATGCATAACGGAGCGCTTTACAGAGGTATGCAACTGAGGAGATGTGTATACAACATTACAGATGCATAACGGAGCGCTTTACAGAGGTATACAACATTACAGATGCATAACAGAGCGCTTTACAGAGGTATACAACATTACAGATGCATAACAGTGCGCTTTACAGAGGTATACAACTGTACAGATGCATAACGGAGCGCTTTACAGAGGTATGCAACTGTACAGATGCAGAACGGAGCGCTTTACAGAGGTATGCAACTGTACAGATGCATAACGGAGCGCTTTACCGAGGTATGCAACTGTGAAAATGCGTATACAACATTACAGATGCATATCGGAGTGCTTTACAGAGGTATACAACAGTACAGATACGTAACAGAGCGCTTTACAGAGGTATACAACAGTACAGATGCATAACAGAGCGCTTTACAGAGGTATACAACAGTACAGATACATAACAGAGCGCTTTACAGGGGTATACAACATTACAGATACATAACAGAGCGCTTTACAGAGGTATACAACAGTACAGATACATAACAGAGCGCTTTACAGAGGTATACAACTGTACAGATGTGTAACAGAGCGCTTTACAGAGGTATACAACATTACAGATGCATAACATAGCGCTTTACAGAGGTATACAACATTACAGATACATAACAGAGTGCTTTACAGAGGTAAACAACAGTACAGATACATAACAGAGCGCTTTACAGAGGTATGCAACTGTACAGATGTGTATACAACATTACAGATGCATAACGGAGCGCTTTACAGAGGTATACAACATTACTGATGCATAACAGAGCGCTTTACAGACAGTACTGATACATAACAGAGCACTTTACAGAGGTATACAACAGTACAGATGCATAACAGAGCGCTTTACAGAGGTATACAACAGTACAAATACATAACAGAGCACTTTACAGAGGTATACAACAGTACAGATACATAACAGAGCAATTTACAGAGGTATACAACAGTACAGATGAATAACAGAGCGCTTTACAGAGGTATACAACAGTACAGATACATAACTGAGCACTTTACAGAGGTATACAACATTACAGATACATAACAGAGTGCTTTACAGAGGTAAACAACAGTACAGATACATAACAGAGCGCTTTACAGAGGTATGCAACTGTACAGATGTGTATACAACATTACAGATGCATAACGGAGCGCTTTACAGAGGTATACAACATTACAGATGCATAACAGAGCGCTTTACAGACAGTACTGATACATAACAGAGCACTTTACAGAGGTATACAACAGTACAGATGCATAACAGAGCGCTTTACAGAGGTATATAACAGTACAGATACATAACAGAGCGCTTTACAGAGGTATACAACAGTACAGATGCATAACAGAGCGCTTTACAGAGGTATACAACAGTACAGATACATAACAGAGCGCTTTACAAAGGTATACAACATTACAGATACATAATAGAGCACTTTACAGAGGTATACAACAGTACAGATACATAACAGAGCGCTTTAGAGTGCTTTACAGAGGTATACAACATTACAGATGCATATACAACATTACAGATGCATAACGGAGCGCTTTACAGAGGTATACAACATTACAGATGCATAACAGAGCGCTTTACAGAGGTATACAGCAGTACAGATACATAACAGAGCGCTTTACAGAGATATGCAACTGTACAGATGCGTATACAACATTACAGATGCATAACGGAGCGCTTTACAGAGGTATACAACATTACAGATGCATAACAGAGCGCTTTACAGAGGTATACAACATTACAGATGCATAACAGAGCGCTTTACAGAGGTATACAACTGTACAGATGCATAACGGAGCGCTTTACAGAGGTATGCAACTTTACAGATGTAGAACGGAGCGCTTTACAGAGGTATGCAACTGTACAGATGCATAACGGAGCGCTTTACCGAGGTATCCAACTGTGGAAATGCGTATACAACATTACAGATGCATAACGGAGCGCTTTACAGAGGTATACAACAGTACAGATACATAACAGAGCGCTTTACAGAATTATACAACAGTACAGATGCATAACAGAGCGCTTTACAGAGGTATACAACAGTACAGATACATAACAGAGCACTTTACAGGGGTATACAACATTACAGATACATAACAGAGCGCTTTACAGAGGTATACAACAGTACAGATACATAGCAGAGCACTTTACAGAGGTATACAACATTGCAGATACATAACAGAGCACTTTACAGAGGTATACAACAGAACAGATACATAACAGAGCGCTTTACAGAGGTATACAACATTACAGATGCGTATACAACATTACAGATACATAACAGAGCACTTTACAGAGGTATGCAACTGTACAGATGCATAACGGAGCGCTTTACAGAGGTATGCAACTGTACAGATGCATAACGGAGCACTTTACAGAGGTATGTAACTGTGCTGATGCGTATACAACATTGCAGATGCATAACATAGCACTTTACAGAGGTATACAACATTACAGATGCAAAACAGAGCGTTTTACAGAGGTATACAACAGTACAGATACATAACAGAGCAATTTACAGAGGAATGCAACAGTACAGATGAATAACAGAGCGCTTTACAGAGGTATACAACAGTACAGATACATAACTGAGCGCTTTACAGAGGTATACAACATTACAGATACATAACAGAGTGCTTTACAGAGGTAAACAACAGTACAGATACATAACAGAGCGCTTTACAGAGGTATGCAACTGTACAGATGCGTATACAACATTACAGATGCATAATGGAGCGCTTTACAGAGGTATACAACATTACAGATGCATAACAGAGCGCTTTACAGACAGTACTGATACATAACAGAGCGCTTTACAGAGGTATGCAACTGTACAGATGCGTATACAACATTACAGATGCATAACGGAGCGCTTTACAGAGGTATACAACATTACAGATGCATAACAGAGCGCTTTACAGACAGTACTGATACATAACAGAGCACTTTACAGAGGTATACAACAGTACAGATGCATAACAGAGCGCTTTACAGAGGTATACAACAGTACAGATACATAACAGAGCGCTTTACAGAGGTATACAACAGTACAGATGCGTAACAGAGCGCTTTACAGAGGTATACAACAGTAAAGATACATAACAGAGCGCTTTACAGAGGTATACAACATTACAGATACATAACAGAGTGCTTTACAGAGGCATACAACAGTACAGATACATAACAGAGCGCTTTACAGAGGTATACAACAGTACAGATACATAACAGAGCGCTTTGAAGAGGTATACAACATTACAGATACATAACAGAGCACTTTACAGAGGTATACAACAGTACAGATACATAACAGAGCACTTTACAGAGGTATACAACATTACAGATGCGTATACAACATTACAGATACATAACAGAGCGCTTTACAGAGGTATGCAATTGTACAGATGCATAACGGAGCGCTTTACAGAGGTATGCAACTGTACAGATGCATAACGGAGCACTTTACAGAGGTATGCAACTGTGCAGATGCGTATACAGCATGACAGATGCATAACAGAGCGCTTTACAGAGGTATGCAACTGTACAGATGCATAACGGAGCGCTTTACAGAGGGATACAACATTACAGATGCATAACAGAGCGCTTTACAGAGGTATACAACTGTGCAGATGCATAACGGAGCACTTTACAGAGGTATGCAACTGTGCAGATGCGTATACAACATTACAGATGCATAACGGAGCGCTTTACAGAGGTATACAACATTACAGATGCATAACGGAGCGCTTTACAGAGGGATACAACATTACAGATGCATAACAGAGCGCTTTACAGAGGTATACAACTGTACAGATGCATAACGGAGCGCTTTACAGAGGTATGCAACTGTACAGATACATAACTGAGCACTTTACAGAGGTATACAACATTACAGATACATAACAGAGTGCTTTACAGAGGTAAACAACAGTACAGATGCGTATACAACATTACAGATGCATAATGGAGCGCTTTACAGAGGTATACAACATTACAGATGCATAACAGAGCGCTTTACAGACAGTACTGATACATAACAGAGCGCTTTACAGAGGTATGCAACTGTGCAGATGCGTATACAACATTACAGATGCATAACGGAGCGCTTTACAGAGGTATACAACATTACAGATGCATAACGGAGCGCTTTACAGAGGGATACAACATTACAGATGCATAACAGAGCGCTTTACAGAGGTATACAACTGTACAGATGCATAATGGAGCGCTTTACAGAGGTATGCAACTGTACAGATACATAACTGAGCACTTTACAGAGGTATACAACATTACAGATGCATAACGGAGCGCTTTACAGAGGTATACAACATTACAGATGCATAACATAGCGCTTTACAGAGGTATACAACATTACAGATGCATAACAGAGCGCTTTACAGAGGTATACAACAGTACAGATACATAACAGAGCACTTTACAGAGGTATACAACAGTACAGATGAATAACAGAGCGCTTTACAGAGGTATACAACAGTACAGATACATAACTGAGCGCTTTACAGAGGTATACAACATTACAGATACATAACAGAGTGCTTTACAGAGGTACACAACAGTACAGATACATAACAGAGCGCTTTACAGAGGTATGCAACTGTACAGATGTGTATACAACATTACAGATGCATAACGGAGCGCTTTACAGAGGTATACAACATTACAGATGCATAACAGAGCGCTTTACAGAGGTATACAACAATACTGATACATAACAGAGCACTTTACAGAGGTATACAACAGTACAGATGCATAACAGAGCTCTTTACAGAGGTATACAACAGTACAGATACATAACAGAGCGCTTTACAGAGCTATACAACAGTACAGATGCATAACAGAGCGCTTTACAGAGGTATACAACAGTACAGATACATAACAGAGCGCTTTGAAGAGGTATACAACATTACAGATACATAACAGAGCACTTTACAGAGGTATACAACAGTACAGATACATAACAGAGCACTTTACAGAGGTATGCAACTGTACAGATGCATAACAGAGCGCTTTACAGAGGTATGCAACTGTACAGATGCATAACGGAGCGCTTTACAGAGGTATGCAACTATGCAGATGCGTATACAGCATTACAGATGCATAACAGAGCGCTTTACAGAGGTATGCAACTGTACAGATGCATAACGGAGCGCTTTACAGAGGTATGCAACTATGCAGATGTGTATACAACATTACAGATGCATAACGGAGCGCTTTAGAGAGGTATACAACATTACAGATGCAAAACAGAGCGGTTTACAGAGGTATACAACAGTACAGATACATAACAGAGCAATTTACAGAGGTATGCAACAGTACAGATGAATAACAGATCGCTTTACAGAGGTATACAACAGTACAGATACATAACTGAGCACTTTACAGAGGTATACAACATTACAGATACATAACAGAGTGCTTTACAGAGGTAAACAACAGTACAGATACATAACAGAGCGCTTTACAGAGGTATGCAACTGTACAGATGCGTATACAACATTACAGATGCATAACGGAGCACTTTACAGAGGTATACAACATTACAGATGCATAACAGAGCGCTTTACAGACAGTACTGATACATAACAGAGCACTTTACAGAGGTATACAACAGTACAGATGCATAACAGAGCGCTTTACAGAGGTATACAACAGTACAGATACATAACAGAGCGCTTTACAGAGGTATACAACAGTACAGATGCATAACAGAGCGCTTTACAGAGGTATACAACAGTAAAGATACATAACAGAGCACTTTACAGAGGTATACAACATTACAGATACATAACAGAGTGCTTTACAGAGGCATACAACAGTACAGATACATAACAGAGCGCTTTACAGAGGTATACAACAGTACAGATACATAACAGAGCGCTTTGAAGAGGTATACAACATTACAGATACATAACAGAGCACTTTACAGAGGTATACAACAGTACAGATACATAACAGAGCACTTTACAGAGGTATACAACATTACAGATGCGTATACAACATTACAGATACATAACAGAGCGCTTTACAGAGGTATGCAATTGTACAGATGCATAACGGAGCGCTTTACAGAGGTATGCAACTGTACAGATGCATAACGGAGTGCTTTACAGAGGTATGCGACTGTGCAGATGCGTATACAGCATGACAGATGCATAACAGAGCACTTTACAGAGGTATGCAACTGTACAGATGCATAACGGAGCGCTTTACAGAGGGATACAACATTACAGATGCATAACAGAGCGCTTTACAGAGGTATACAACTGTGCAGATGCATAACAGAGCACTTTACAGAGGTATGCAACTGTGCAGATGCATATACAACATTACAGATGCATAACGGAGCGCTTTACAGAGGTATACAACATTACAGATGCATAACGGAGCGCTTTACAGAGGGATACAACATTACAGATGCATAACAGAGCGCTTTACAGAGGTATACAACTGTACAGATGCATAACGGAGCGCTTTACAGAGGTATGCAACTGTACAGATGCATAACGGAGCGCTTTACAGAGGTATACAACATTACAGATGCATAACGGAGCGCTTTACAGAGGTATACAACAGTACAGATACATCACAGAGCACTTTACAGAGGTGACAACAGAACAGATACATAACGGAGCGCTTTACAGAGGTATGCAACTGTACAGATGCATAACGGAGCGCTTTACGGAGGTATGCAACTGTACAGATGCATAAAGGAGCGCTTTACAGAGGTATGCAACTGTGCAGATGCGTATACAACATTACGGATGCATAACGGAGCACTTTACAGAGGTATGCAACTGTACAGATGCATAACAAAGTGCTTTACAGAGGTATGCAACTGTGCAGACGCGTATACAACATTACAGATGCATAACAGAGCGCTTTACAGAGGTATACAACATTACAGATGCATAACAGAGCGCTTTACAGAGGTATACAACAGTACAGATACAAAACTGAGCACTTTACAGAGGTATACAACAGTACAGATGAATAACAGAGCGCTTTACAGAGGTATACAACAGTACAGATACATAACTGAGCGCTTTACAGAGGTATACAACATTACAGATACATAACAGAGTGCTTTACAGAGGTACACAACAGTACAGATACATAACAGAGCGCTTTACAGAGGTATGCAACTGTACAGATGCGTATACAACATTACAGATGCATAACGGAGCGCTTTACAGAGGTATACAACAATACTGATACATAACAGAGCACTTTACAGAGGTATACAACAGTACAGATGCATAACAGAGCGCTTTACAGAGGTATACAACAGTACAGATACATAACAGAGCACTTTACAGAGCTATACAACAGTACAGATGCATAACAGAGCGCTTTACAGAGGTATACAACAGTACAAATACATAAAAGAGCACTTTACAGAGGTATACAACATTACAGATACATAACAGAGCGCTGTACAGAGGTATACAACAGTACAGATACATAACAGAGCTCTTTGAAGAGGTATACAACATTACAGATACATAACAGAGCACTTTACAGAGGTATACAACAGTACAGATACATAACAGAGCACTTTACAGAGGTATGCAACTGTACAGATGCATAACGGAGCGCTTTACAAAGGTATGCAACTGTACAGATGCATAACGGAGCGCTTTACAGAGGTATGCAACTATGCAGATGCGTATACAGCATTACAGATGCATAACAGAGCGCTTTACAGAGGTATGCAACTGTACAGATGCATAACAGAGCGCTTTACAGAGGTATGCAACTGTACAGATGCATAACGGAGCGACAACATTACAGATGCATAACGGAGCGCTTTACAGAGGTATACAACATTACAGATGCATAACGGAGCGCTTTACAGAGGTATACAACATTACAGATGCATAACAGAGCGCTTTACAGAGGTATACAACTGTACAGATGCATAACGGAGCGCTTTACAGAGGTATGCAACTGTACAGATGCATAACGGAGCGCTTTACAGAGGTATACAACAGTACATATACATAACAGAGCACTTTACAGAGGTGACAACAGAACAGATACATAACAGAGCACTTTACAGAGGTGACAACAGAACAGATACATAACGGAGCGCTTTACAGAGGTATGCAACTGTACAGATGCATAACGGAGCGCTTTACGGAGGTATGCAACTGTACAGATGCATAACGGAGCGCTTTACAGAGGTATGCAACTGTACAGATGCATAACAGAGCGCTTTACAGAGGTATGCAACTGTGCAGACGCGTATAAAACATTACAGATGCATAACGGAGCACTTTACAGAGGTATACAACATTGCAGATGCATAACATAGCGCTTTACAGAGGTATACAATATTACAGATGCAAAACAGAGCGTTTTACAGAGGTATACAACAGTACAGATACATAACAGAGCAATTTACAGAGGTATACAACAGTACAGATGAATAACAGAGCGCTTTACAGAGGTATACAACAGTACAGATACATAACTAAGCGCTTTACAGACGTATACAACATTACAGATACATAACAGAGTGCTTTACAGAGGTAAAGAACAGTACAGATACATAACAGAGCGCTTTATAGAGGTATGCAACTGTACAGATGCATAAGGGAGCGCTTTACAGAAGTATGCAACTGTACAGCTGCATACCAGAGCGCTTTACAGAGGTATACAACAGTACAGATACATAACAGAGCATTTTACAGAGGTGACAACAGAACAGATACATAACGGAGCGCTTTACTGAGGTATGCAACTGTACAGATGCATAACGGAGCGCTTTACAGAGGTATGCAACTGTACAGATGCATAACGGAGCGCTTTACAGAGGTATGCAACTGTGCAGATGCGTATACAACATTACAGATGCATAACGGTGCGCTTTACAGAGGTATGCAACTGTACAGATGCATAACGGAGCGCTTTACAGAGGTATGCAACTGTACAGATGCATAACGGAGCATTTAAAGAGGTATGCAACTGTGCAGACACGTATACAACATTACAGAGACATAACGGAGCGCTTTACAGAGGTATACAACATTACAGATGCATAACATAGCGCTTTACAGAGGTATACAACATTACAGATGCATAACAGAGCGCTTTACAAAGGTATACAACAGTACAGATACATAACAGAGCACTTTACAGAGGTATACAACAGTACAGATGCATAACAGAGCACTTTACAGAGGTATACAACAGTACAGATACATAACTGAGCGCTTTACAGAGGTATACAACATTACAGATACATAACAGAGTGCTTTACAGAGGTATACAACAGTACAGATACATAACAGAGCGCTTTACAGAGGTATACAACAGTACAGATACATAACAGAGCGCTTTACAGAGGTATGCAACTGTACAGATGCGTATACAACATTACAGATGCATAACGGAGTGCTTTACAGAGGTATACCACATTACAGATGCATAACAGAGCGCTTTACAGAGGTATACAGCAGTACTGATGCATAACAGAGCTCTTTACAGAGGTATACAACAGTACAGATGCATAACAGAGCACTTTACAGAGGTATACAACAGTAAAGATACATAACTGAGTGCTTTACAAAGGTATACAACATTACAGATACATAATAGAGCACTTTACAGAGGTATACAACAGTACAGATACATAACAGAGCGCTTTAGAGCGCTTTACAGAGGTATACAACATTACAGATGCGTATACAACATTAAAGGTGCATAACAGAGCACTTTACAGAGGTATGCAACTGTACAGATGCATAACGGAGCGCTTTACAGAGGTATGCAACTGTACAGATGCATAACAGAGCGCTTTACAGAGGTATGTAACTGTGCAGATGCGTATACAACATTACAGATGCATAACGGGGCGCTTTACAGAGGTATGCAACTGTACAGATGCACAACAGAGCCCTTTACAGAGGTATGCAACTGTAAAGATGCATAACGGAGCGCTTTACAGAGGTATGCAACTGTACAGATGCATAACGGAGCGCTTTACAGAGATATGCAACTGTGCAGATGCGTATACAACATTACAGATGCATAACGGAGCGCTTTACAGAGGTATACAACATTACAGATACATAACAGAGCGCTTTACAGAGGTATACAACAGTACAGATACATAATAGTGTGCTTTACAGAGGTATACAACATTACAGATACATAACAGAGCGCTTTACAGAGGTATACAACAGTACAGATACATAACAGAGCGCTTTACAAACGTATACAACAGTACAGATGCATAACGGAGCGCTTTACAGAGGTATGTAACTGTGCAGATGCGTATACAACATTACAGATGCGTAACGGAGCGCTTTACAGAGGTATGCAACTGTACAGATGCATAACGGAGCGCTTTACAGAGGTATGCAACTGTGCAGATGCGTATACAACATTACAGATGCATAACGGAGCGCTTTACAGAGGTATACAACATTACAAATGCATAACAGAGCGCTTTACAGAGGTATACAACATTACAGATACATAACAGAGCGCTTTACAGAGGTATACAACAGTACAGATACATAACAGAGCGCTTTACAGAGGTATGCAACTGTACAGTTGCGTATACAACATTACAGATGCATAACAGAGCGCTTTACAGAGGTATACAACATTACAGATGCATAACAGAGCGCTTTCCAGAGGTATACAACAGTACAGATACATAACAGAGCACTTTACAGAGGTATACAACAGTACAGATACATAACAGAGCGCTTTATAGAGGTATATAAATTTACAGATACATAACAGAGCACTTTACAGAGGTATACAACAGTACAGATACATAACAGAGCGCTTTAGAGCGCTTTACAGAGATATACAACATTACAGATGTGTATACAACATTACAGATGCATAACGGAGCGCTTTACAGAGGTATACAACATTACAGATGCATAACAGAGCGCTTTACAGAGGTATACAGCAGTACTGATACATAACAGAGCGCTTAACAGAGGTATACAACAGTACAGATGCATAACAGAGCGCTTTACAGAGGTATACAACAGTACAGATACATAACAGAGCGCTTTACAGAGGTATACAACATTACAGATACATAACAGAACGCTTTACAGAGGTATGCAACTGTACAGATGCATAACGGACCACTTTACAGAGGTATACAACAGTACAGATACATAACAGAGCACTTTACAGAGGTGACAACAGAACAGATACATAACGGAGCGCTTTACAGAGGTATGCAACTGTACAGATGCATAACGGAGCGCTTTACGGAGGTATGCAACTGTACAGATGCATAAAGGAGCGCTTTACAGAGGTATGCAACTGTGCAGATGCGTATACAACATTACAGATGCATAACGGAGCGCTTTACAGAGGTATGCAACTGTACAGATGCATAACAAAGTGCTTTACAGAGGTATGCAACTGTGCAGACGCGTATACAACATTACAGATGCATAACGGAGCGCTTTACAGAGGTATACAACATTACAGATGCATAACATAGCGCTTTACAGAGGTATACAACATTACAGATGCATAACAGAGCGCTTTACAGAGGTATACAACAGTACAGATACATAACAGAGCACTTTACAGAGGTATACAACAGTACCGATGAATAACAGAGCGCTTTACAGAGGTATACAACAGTACAGATACATAACTGAGCGCTTTACAGAGGTATACAACATTACAGATACATAACAGAGTGCTTTACAGAGGTACACAACTGTACAGATACATAACAGAGTGCTTTACAGAGGTATGCAACTGTACAGATGCGTATACAACATTACAGATGCATAACAGAGCGCTTTACAGAGGTATACAACATTACAGATGCATAACAGAGCGCTTTACAGAGGTATACAACAATACTGATAGATAACAGAGCACTTTACAGAGGTATACAACAGTACAGATGCATAACAGAGCGCTTTACAGAGGTATACAACAGTACAGATACATAACAGAGCGCTTTACAGAGCTATACAACAGTACAGATGCATAACAGAGCGCTTTACAGAGGTATACAACAGTACAGATACATAACAGAGCACTTTACAGAGGTATACAACATTACAGATACATAACAGAGTGCTTTACAGAGGTATACAACAGTACAGATACATAACAGAGCGCTTTACAGAGGTATACAACAGTACAGATACATAACAGAGCGCTTTGAAGAGGTATACAACATTACAGATACATAACAGAGCACTTTACAGAGGTATACAACAGTACAGATACATAACAGAGCACTTTACAGAGGTATGCAACTGTACAGATGCATAACGGAGCGCTTTACAGAGGTATGCAACTGTACAGATGCATAACGGAGCGCTTTACATAGGTATGCAACTATGCAGATGCGTATACAGCATTACAGATGCATAACAGAGCGCTTTACAGAGGTATGCAACTGTACAGATGCATAACGGAGCGCTTTACAGAGGTATGCACCTGTACAGATGCATAACGGAGCGCTTTACAGAGGTATGCAACTGTGCAGATGTGTATACAACATTACAGATGCGCAACGGAGCACTTTACAGAGGTATACAACATTACAGATGCATAACAGAGCGCTTTACAGAGGTATACAACATTACAGATGCATAACAGAGCGCTTTACAGAGGTATACAACTGTACAGATGCATAACGGAGCGCTTTACAGAGGTATGCAACTGTACAGATGCATAACGGAGCGCTTTACAGAGGTATACAACAGTACATATACATAACAGAGCACTTTACAGAGGTGACAACAGAACAGATACATAACAGAGCACTTTACAGAGGTGACAACAGAACAGATACATAACGGAGCGCTTTACAGAGGTATGCAACTGTACAGATGCATAACGGAGTGCTTTATGGAGATATGCAACTGTACAGATGCATAACGGAGCGCTTTACAGAGGTATGCAACTGTACAGATGCATAACAGAGCGCTTTACAGAGGTATGCAACTGTGCAGACGCGTATAAAACATTACAGATGCATAACGGAGCGCTTTACAGAGGTATACAACATTGCAGATGCATAACATAGCGCTTTACAGAGGTATACAACATTACAGATGCAAAACAGAGCGTTTTACAGAGGTAAACAACAGTACAGATACATAACAGAGCAATTTACAGAGGTATACAACAGTACAGATGCAGAACGGAGCGCTTTACAGAGGTATGCAACTGTACAGATGAATAACAGAGCGCTTTACAGAGGTATACAACAGTACAGATACATAACTGAGCGCTTTACAGAGGTATACAACATTACAGATACATAACAGAGTGCTTTACAGAGGTAAACAACAGTACAGATACATAACAGAGCGCTTTACAGAGGTATGCAACTGTACAGATGCGTATACAACATTACAGATGCATAACGGAGCGCTTTACAGAGGTATACAACATTACAGATGCATAACAGAGCGCTTTACAGACAGTACTGATACATAACAGAGCACTTTACAGAGGTATACAACAGTACAGATGCATAACAAAGCGCTTTACAGAGGTATACAACAGTACAGATACATAATAGAGCGCTTTACAGAGGTATACAACAGTACAGATGCATAACAGAGCGCTTTACAGAGGTATACAACAGTACAGATACATAACAGAGCGCTTTACAGAGGTATACAACATTACAGATACATAACAGAGTGCTTTACAGAGGCATACAACAGTACAGATACATAACAGAGCGCTTTACAGAGGTATACAACAGTACAGATACATAACAGAGCGCTTTGAAGAGGTATACAACATTACAGATACATAACAGAGCACTTTACAGAGGTATACAACAGTACAGATACATAACAGAGCACTTTACAGAGGTATACAACATTACAGATGCGTATACAACATTACAGATACATAACAGAGCGCTTAACAGAGGTATGCAACTGTACAGATGCATAACGGAGCGCTTTACAGAGGTATGCAACTGTACAGATGCATAACAGAGCGCTTTACAGAGGTATGCAACCGTACAGATGCGTATACAGCATGACAGATGCATAACAGAGCGCTTTACAGAGGTATGCAACTGTACAGATGCATAACGGAGCGCTTTACAAAGGGATACAACATTACAGATGCATAACAGAGCGCTTTACAGAGGTATACAACTGTTCAGATGCATAACGGAGCGCTTTACAGAGGTATGCAACTGTGCAGATGCGTATACAACATTACAGATGCATAACGGAGCGCTTTACAGAGGTATACAACATTACAGATGCATAACGGAGCGCTTTACAGAGGGATACAACATTACAGATGCATAACAGAGCGCTTTACAGAGGTATACAACTGTACAGATGCATAACGGAGCGCTTTACAGAGGTATGCAACTGTACAGATGCATAACGGAGCGCTTTACAGAGGTATACAACATTACAGATGCATAACGGAGCGCTTTACAGAGGTATGCAACTGTACAGATGCATAACAAAGTGCTTTACAGAGGTATGCAATTGTGCAGACGTGTATACAACATTACAGATGCATAACGGAGCGCTTTACAGAGGTATACAACATTACAGATGCATAACATAGCGCTTTACAGAGGTATACAACATTACAGATGCATAACAGAGTGCTTTACAAAGGTATACAACAGTACAGATACATAACAGAGCACTTTACAGAGGTATACAACAGTACAGATGAATAACAGAGCGCTTTACAGAGGTATACAACAGTACAGATACATAACTGAGCGCTTTACAGAGGTATACAACATTACAGATACATAACAGAGTGCTTTACAGAGGTACACAACAGTACAGATACATAACAGAGCGCTTTACAGAGGTATGCAACTGTACAGATGCGTATACAACATTACAGATGCATAACGGAGCGCTTTACAGAGGTATACAACATTACAGATGCATAACAGAGCGCTTTACAGAGGTATACAACAATACTGATACATAACAGAGCACTTTACAGAGGTATACAACAGTACAGATGCATAACAGAGCGCTTTACAGAGGTATACAACAGTACAGATACATAACAGAGCGCTTTACAGAGCTATATAACAGTACAGATGCATAACAGAGCGCTTTACAGAGGTATACAACAGTACAGATACATAACAGAGCGCTTTGAAGAGGTATACAACATTACAGATACATAACAGAGCACTTTACAGAGGTATACAACAGTACAGATACATAACAGAGCACTTTACAGAGGTATGCAACTGTACAGATGCATAACGGAGCGCTTTACAGAGGTATGCAACTATACAGATGCATAACGGAGCGCTTTACAGAGGTATGCAACTATGCAGATGCGTATACAGCATTACAGATGCATAACAGAGCGCTTTACAGAGGTATGCAACTGTACAGATGCATAACGGAGCGCTTTACAGAGGTATGCAACTGTGCAGATGTGTATACAACATTACAGATGCATAACGGAGCGCTTTACAGAGGTATACAACATTAGGATGCATAACAGAGCGCTTTACAGAGGTATACAACATTACAGATGCATAACAGAGCGCTTTACAGAGGTATACAACTGTACAGATGCATAACGGAGCGCTTTACAGAGGTATGCAACTGTACAGACGCATAACGGAGCGCTTTACAGAGGTATACAACAGTACATATACATAACAGAGCACTTTACAGAGGTGACAACAGAACAGATACATAACAGAGCACTTTACAGAGGTGACAACAGAACAGATACATAACGGAGCACTTTACCAAGGTATGCAACTGTACAGATGCATAACGGAGCGGTTTACGGAGGTATGCAACTGTACAGATGCATAACAGAGCGCTTTACAGAGGTATGCAACTGTACAGATGCATAACAGAGCGCTTTACAGAGGTATGCAACTGTGCAGACGCGTATAAATCATTACAGATGCATAACGGAGCGCTTTACAGAGGTATACAACATTGCAGGTGCATAACATAGCACTTTACAGAGGTATACAACATTACAGATGCAAAACACAGCGTTTTACAGAGGTATACAACAGTACAGATACATAACAGAGCAATTTACAGAGGTATGCAACAGTACAGATGAATAACAGAGCGCTTTACAGAGGTATACAACAGTACAGATACATAACTGAGCGCTTTACAGAGGTATACAACATTACAGATACATAACAGAGTGCTTTACAGAGGTAAACAACAGTACAGATACATAACAGAGCGCTTTACAGAGGTATGCAACTGTACAGATGCGTATACAACATTACAGATGCATAACGGAGCGCTTTACAGAGGTATACAACATTACAGATGCATAACAGAGCGCTTTACAGACAGTACTGATACATAACAGAGCACTTTACAGAGGTATACAACAGTACAGATGCATAACAGAGCGCTTTACAGAGGTATACAACAGTACAGATACATAACAGAGCGCTTTACAGAGGTATACAACAGTACAGATGCGTAACAGAGCGCTTTACAGAGGTATACAACAGTAAGGATACATAACAGAGCGCTTTACAGAGGTATACAACATTACAGATACATAACAGAGTGCTTTACAGAGGCATACAACAGTACAGATACATAACAGAGCGCTTTACAGAGGTATACAACAGTACAGATACATAACAGAGCGCTTTGAAGAGGTATACAACATTACAGATACATAACAGAGCACTTTACAGAGGTATACAACAGTACAGATACATAACAGAGCACTTTACAGAGGTATACAACATTACAGATGCGTATACAACATTACAGATACATAACAGAGTGCTTTACAGAGGTATGCAATTGTACAGATGCATAACGGAGCGCTTTACAGAGGTATGCAACTGTACAGATGCATAACGGAGCGCTTTACAGAGGTATGCAACTGTGCAGATGCGTATACAGCATGACAGATGCATAACAGAGCGCTTTACAGAGGTATGCAACTGTACAGATGCATAACGGAGTGCTTTACAGAGGGATACAACATTACAGATGCATAACAGAGCGCTTTACAGAGGTATACAACTGTGCAGATGCATAACGGAGCACTTTACAGAGGTATGCAACTGTGCAGATGCGTATACAACATTACAGATGCATAACGGAGCGCTTTACAGAGGTATACAACATTACAGATGCATAACGGAGCGCTTTACAGAGGGATACAACATTACAGATGCATAACAGAGCGCTTTACAGAGGTATACAACTGTACAGATGCATAACGGAGCGCTTTACAGAGGTATGCAACTGTACAGATGCATAACGGAGTGCTTTACAGAGGTATACAACATTACAGATGCATAACGGAGCGCTTTACAGAGGTATACAACATTACAGATGCATAACATAGCGCTTTACAGAGGTATACAACATTACAGATGCATAACAGAGCGCTTTACAGAGGTATACAACAGTACAGATACATAACAGAGCACTTTACAGAGGTATACAACAGTACAGATGAATAACAGAGCGCTTTACAGAGGTATACAACAGTACAGATACATAACTGAGCGCTTTACAGAGGTATACAACATTACAGATACATAACAGAGTGCTTTACAGAGGTACACAACAGTACAGATACATAACAGAGCACTTTACAGAGGTATGCAACTGTACAGATGCGTATACAACATTACAGATGCATAACGGAGCGCTTTACAGAGGTATACAACATTACAGATGCATAACAGAGCGCTTTACAGAGGTATATAACAATACTGATACATAACAGAGACTTTACAGAGGTATACAACAGTACAGATGCATAACAGAGCGCTTTACAGAGGTATACAACAGTACAGATACATAACAGAGCGCTTTACAGAGCTATACAACAGTACAGATGCATAACAGAGCGCTTTACAGAGGTATACAACAGTACAGATACATAACAGAGCGCTTTGAAGAGGTATACAACATTACAGATACATAACAGAGCACTTTACAGAGGTATACAACAGTACAGATACATAACAGAGCCCTTTACAGAGGTATGCAACTGTACAGATGCATAACGGAGCGCTTTACAGAGGTATGCAACTGTACAGATGCATAACGGAGCCCTTTACAGAGGTATGCAACTATGCAGATGCGTATACAGCATTACAGATGCATAACAGAGCGCTTTACAGAGGTATGCAACTGTACAGATGCATAACGGAGCGCTTTACAGAGGTATGCAACTGTGCAGATGTGTATACAACATTACAGATGCATAACGGAGCGCTTTACAGAGGTATACAACATTACAGATGCATAACAGAGCGCTTTACAGAGGTATACAACATTACAGATGCATAACAGAGCGCTTTACAGAGGTATACAACTGTACAGATGCATAACGGAGCACTTTACAGAG
The DNA here is from genome assembly GCF_040938575.1 of Ambystoma mexicanum. Lineage (NCBI taxonomy): Eukaryota > Metazoa > Chordata > Amphibia > Caudata > Ambystomatidae > Ambystoma > Ambystoma mexicanum. The sequence continues at coordinate 108,038,164 of NC_090939.1, read as the reverse complement.
GTATGCAACTGTACAGATGCATAACGGAGCGCTTTACAGAGGTATACAACAGTACATATACATAACAGAGCACTTTACAGAGGTGACAACAGAACAGATACATAACAGAGCACTTTACAGAGGTGACAACAGAACAGATACATAACGGAGCACTTTACAGAGGTATGCAACTGTACAGATGCATAACGGAGCGCTTTACGGAGGTATGCAACTGTACAGATGCATAACAGAGCGCTTTACAGAGGTATGCAACTGTGCAGACGCGTATAAAACATTACAGATGCATAACGGAGCGCTTTACAGAGGTATACAACATTGCAGATGCATAACATAGTGCTTTACAGAGGTATACAACATTACAGATGCAAAACAGAGCGTTTTACAGAGGTATACAACAGTACAGATACATAACAGAGCAATTTACAGAGGTATGCAACAGTACAGATGAATAACAGATCGCTTTACAGAGGTATACAACAGTACAGATACATAACTGAGCGCTTTACAGAGGTATACAACATTACAGATACATAACAGAGTGCTTTACAGAGGTAAACAACAGTACAGATACATAACAGAGCGCTTTACAGAGGTATGCAACTGTACAGATGCGTATACAACATTACAAATGCATAACGGAGCGCTTTACAGAGGTATACAACATTACAGATGCATAACAGAGCGCTTTACAGACAGTACTGATACATAACAGAGCACTTTACAGAGGTATACAACAGTACAGATGCATAACAGAGCGCTTTACAGAGGTATACAACAGTACAGATACATAACAGAGCCCTTTACAGAGGTATACAACAGTACAGATGCATAACAGAGCGCTTTACAGAGGTATACAACAGTAAAGATACATAACAGAGCGCTTTACAGAGGTATACAACATTACAGATACATAACAGAGTGCTTTACAGAGGCATACAACAGTACAGATATATAACAGAGCGCTTTACAGAGGTATACAACAGTACAGATACATAACAGAGCGCTTTGAAGAGGTATACAACATTACAGATACATAACAGAGCACTTTACAGAGGTATACAACAGTACAGATACATAACAGAGCACTTTACAGAGGTATACAACATTACAGATGCGTATACAACATTACAGATACATAACAGAGCGCTTTACAGAGGTATGCAATTGTACAGATGCATAACGGAGCGCTTTACAGAGGTATGCAACTGTACAGATGCATAACGGAGCGCTTTACAGAGGTATGCAACTGTGCAGATGCGTATACAGCATGACAGATGCATAACGGAGCGATTTACAGAGGTATACAACATTACAGATGCATAACGGAGTGCTTTACAGAGGGATACAACATTACAGATGCATAACAGAGCGCTTTACAGAGGTATACAACTGTACAGATGCATAATGGAGCGCTTTACAGAGGTATGCAACTGTACAGATGCATAACGGAGCGCTTTACAGAGGTATACAACATTTCAGATGCATAACGGAGCGCTTTACAGAGGGATACAACATTACAGATGCATAACAGAGCGCTTTACAGAGGTATACAACAGTACAGATACATAATAGAGCACTTTACAGAGGTGACAACAGAACAGATACATAACGGAGCGCTTTACAGAGGTATACAACATTACAGATGCATAACGGAGCGCTTTACAGAGGTATACAACATTACAGATGCATAACAGAGCGCTTTACAGAGGTATACAACAGTACAGATACATAACAGAGCGCTTTACAGAGGTATACAACAGTACAGATGCATGCCAGAGCGCTTTACAGAGGTATACAACAGTACAGATACATAACAGAGCGCTTTACAGAGGTATACAATATTACAGATACGTAACAGAGCGCTTTACAGAGGTATACAACAGTACAGATACATAACAGAGCGCTTTGAAGAGGTATACAACATTACAGATACATAACAGAGCACTTTACAGAGGTATACAACAGTACAGATACATAACAGAGCACTTTACAGAGGTATACAACATTAGAGATGCGTATACAACATTACAGATACATAACAGAGCGCTTTACAGAGGTATGCAACTGTACAGATGCATAACGGAGCGCTTTACAGAGGTATGCAACTGTGCAGATGCATATACAGCATGACAGATGCATAACAGAGCGCTTTACAGAGGTATGCAACTGTACAGATGCATAACGGAGCGCTTTACAGAGGTATGCAACTGTGCAGATGCATAACGGAGCGCTTTACAGAGGTATGCAACTGTGCAGATGCGTATACAACATTACAGATGCATAACGGAGCGCTTTACAAAGGTATACAACATTACAGATGTATAACGGAGCGCTTTACAGAGGGATACAACATTACAGATGCATAACAGAGCGCTTTACAGAGGTATACAACTGTACAGATGCATAACGCAGCGCTTTACAGAGGTATGCAACTGTACAGATGCATAACGGAGCGCTTTACAGAGGTATACAACATTACAGATGCATAACGGAGCGCTTTACAGAGGGATACAACATTACAGATGCATAACAGAGCGCTTTACAGAGGTATACAACAGTACAGATGCATAACAGAGCGCTTTACAGAGGTATACAACATTACAGATGCATAACAGAGCGCTTTACAGAGGTATACAACAGTACAGATACATAACAGAGCGCTTTACAGAGGTATACAATATTACAGATATGTAACAGAGCGCTTTACAGAGGTATGCAACTGTACAGATGCATAACGGAGTGCTTTACAGAGGTATACAACAGTACAGATACATAACCAAGCGCTTTACAGAGGTGACAACAGAACAGATACATAACGGAGCGCTTTACAGAGGTATGCAACTGTACAGATGCATAACGGAGCGCTTTACAGAGGTATGCAACTGTACAGATGCATAACGGAGCGCTTTACAGAGGTATGCAACTGTACAGATGCATAACGGAGTGCTTTACAGAGGTATACAACAGTACAGATACATAACAGAGCATTTTACAGAGGTGACAACAGAACAGATACATAACGGAGCGCTTTACAGAGGTATGCAACTGTACAGATGCATAACGGAGCGCTTTACTGAGGTATGCAACTGTACAGATGCATAACAGAGCGCTTTACAGAGGTATGCAACTGTGCAGATGCGTATACAACATTACAGATGCATGACGGTGCGCTTTACAGAGGTATGCAACTGTACAGATGCATAACGGAGCGCTTTACAGAGGTATGCAACTGTACAGATGCATAACGGAGCATTTAAAGAGGTATGCAACTGTGCAGACGCGTATACAACATTACAGATGCATAACGGAGCGCTTTACAGAGGTATACAACATTACAGATGCATAACATAGCGCTTTACAGAGGTATACAACATTACAGATGCATAACAGAGCGCTTTACAGAGGTATACAACAGTACAGATACATAACATAGCACTTTACAGAGGTATACAACAGTACAGATGCATAACAGAGCGCTTTACAGAGGTATACAACAGTACAGATACATAACTGAGCGCTCTACAGAGGTATACAACATTACAGATACATAACAGAGTGCTGTACAGAGGTATACAACAGTACAGATACATAACAGAGCGCTTTACAGAGGTATACAACAGTACAAATACATAACAGAGCGCTTTACAGAGGTATGCAACTGTACAGATGCGTATACAACATTACAGATGCATAACAGAGCGCTTTACAGAGGTATACAAGATTACAGATGCATAACAGAGCGCTTTACAGAGGTATACAGCAGTACTGATACATAACAGAGCGCTTTACAGAGGTATACAACAGTACAGATGCATAACAGAGCGCTTTACAGAGGTATACAACAGTACAGATACATAACAGAGCGCTTTACAGAGGTATACAACATTACAGATATATAATAGAGCGCTTTACAGAGGTATACAACAGTACAGATACATAACAGAGCACTTTACAGAGGTATACAACAGTACAGATACATAACAGAGCGCTTTACAAAGGTATACAACATTACAGATACATAATAGAGCACTTTACAGAGGTATACAACAGTACAGATACATAACAGAGCGCTTTAGAGCGCTTTACAGAGGTATACAACATTACAGATGTGTATACAACATTACAGATGCATAACAGAGCACTTTACAGAGGTATGCAACTGTACAGATGCATAACGGAGCGCTTTACAGAGGTATGCAACTGTACAGATGCATAACGGAGCGCTTTACAGAGGTATGTAACTGTGCAGATGCGTATACAACATTACAGATGCATAACGGAGCGCTTTACAGAGGTATGCAACTGTACAGATGCAGAACGGAGCGCTTTACAGAGGGATGAAACTGTACAGATGCATAACGGAGCGCTTTATAGAGGTATGCAACTGTACAGATGCATAACGGATCGCTTTACGGAGGTATGCAACTGTGCAGATGCGTATACAACATTACAGATGCATAACGGAGCGCTTTACAGAGGTATACAACAGTACAGATACATAACAGAGTGCTTTACAGAGGTATACAACATTACAGATACATAACAGAGCGCTTTACAGAGGTATACAACAGTACAGATACATAACAGACCGCTTTACAGAGGTATACAACAGTACAGATGCATAACGGAGCGCTTTACAGAGGTATACAACAGTACAGATGCATAACGGAGCGCTTTACAGAGGTATGTTACTGTGCAGGTGCGTATACAACATTACAGATGCATAACGGAGCGCTTTACAGAGGTATTCAACTGTACAGATGCATAACGGAGCGCTTTACAGAGGTATGCAACTGTACAGATGCGTAACGGAGCGCTTTACAGAGGTATGCAACTGTACAGATGCATAACGGAGCGCTTTACAGAGGTATGCAACTGTGCAGATGCATATACAACATTACAGATGCATAACGGAGAGCTTTACAGAGGTATACAACATTACAGATGCATAACGGAGCGCTTTACAGAGGTATACAACATTACAGATGCATAACAGAGCGCTTTACAGAGGTATACAACAGTACAGATGCATAACAGAGCGCTTTACAGAGGTATACAACAGTACAGATGCATAACAGAGCGCTTTACAGAGGTATACAACAGTACAGATACATAACAGAGCACTTTACAGAGGTATACAACAGTACAGATACATAACAGAGAGCTTTACAGGGGTATACAACATTACAGATACATAACAGGGCGCTTTACAGAGGTATACAACAGTACAGATACATAACAGAGCGCTTTACAGAGGTATACAACAGTACAGATACATAACAGAGTGCTTTACAGAGGTATACAACATTACAGATACATAACAGAGCACTTTACAGAGGTATACAACAGTACAGATACATAACAGAGCGCTTTACAGAGGTATACAACATTACAGATGTGTATACAACATTACAGATGCGTATACAACATTACAGATGCATAACAGAGCGCTTTACAGAGGTATACAACATTACAGATACATAACAGAGCGCTTTACAGAGGAATACAACAGTACAGATACATAACAGAGCGCTTTACAGAGGTATACAACAGTACAGATACATAACAGAGCGCTTTACAGAGGTATACATCATTACAGATACATAACAGAGCACTTTACAGAGGTACACAACAGTACAGATACATAACAGAGCGCTTTACAGAGGTATACAACATTACAGATGCGTATACAACATTACAGATGCGTATACAACATTACAGATGCATATCGGAGCGCTTTACAGAGGTATACAACATTACAGAGGCATAACGGAGTGCTTTTCTGAGGTATGCAACTGTACAGATGCATAACGGAGCGCTTTACAGAGGTATGCAACTGTGCAGATGCGTATACAACATTACAGATGCATAACAGAGCGCTTTACAGAGGTAGACAACATTACAGATGCATAACGGAGAGCTTTACAGAGGTATACAACAGTACAGATGCATACCAGAGCACTTTACAGAGGTATACAATATTACAGATACGTAACAGAGCGCTTTACAGAGGTATGCAACTGGACAGATGCATAACGCAGTGCTTTACAGAGGTATACAACAGTACAGATACATAACCAAGCGCTTTACAGAGGTATACAACATTACAGATACGTAACAGAGCGCTTTACAGAGGTATGCAACTGGACAGATGCATAACAAAGTGCTTTACAGAGGTATACAACAGTACAGATACATAACCAAGCGCTTTACAGAGGTATACAACATTAGAGATATATAATAGAGCGCTTTACAGAGGTATACAACAATACAGATACATAACAGAGCACTTTACAGAGGTATAGAACAGTACAGATACATAACAGAGCGCTTTACAAAGGTATACAACAGTACAGATACATAACAGAGCGCTTTAGTGCGCTTTACAGAGGTATACAACATTACAGATGCGTATACAACATTACAGATGCATAACAGAGCACTCTACAGAGGTATGCAACTGTACAGATGCATAACGGAGCGCTTTACAGAGGTATGCAACTGTACAGATGGATAACGGAGCGCTTTACAGAGGTATGCAACTGTACAGATGCATAACGGAGCGCTTTACAGAGGTATGTAACTGTGCAGATGCGTATACAACATTACAGATGCATAACGGAGCGCTTTACAGAGGTATGCAACTGTACAGATGCAGAACAGAGCGCTTTACAGAGGTATGCAACTGTGCAGATGCATAATGGAGCGCTTTACAGAGGTATGCAACTGTGCAGATGCGTATACAACATTACAGATGCATAACGGAGCGCTTTACAGAGGTATACAACATTACAGATGCATAACGGAGCGCTTTACAGAGGGATACAACATTACAGATGCATAACAGAGCGCTTTACAGAGGTATACAACTGTACAGATGCATAACGCAGCGCTTTACAGAGGTATGCAACTGTACAGATGCATAACGGAGCACTTTACAGAGGTATACAACATTACAGATGCATAACGGAGCGCTTTACAGAGGGATACAACATTACAGATGCATAACAGAGCGCTTTACAGAGGTATACAACAGTACAGATGCATAACGGAGCGCTTTACAGAGGTATACAACATTACAGATGCATAACAGAGCGCTTTACAGAGGTATACAACAGTACAGATACATAACAGAGCGCTTTACAGAGGTATACAACAGTACAGATGCATGCCAGAGCGCTTTACAGAGGTATACAACAGTACAGATACATAACAGAGCGCTTTACAGAGGTATACAATATTACAGATATGTAACAGAGCGCTTTACAGAGGTATGAAACTGTACAGATGCATAACGGAGTGCTTTACAGAGGTATACAACAGTACAGATACATAACCAAGCGCTTTACAGAGGTGACAACAGAACAGATACATAACGGAGCGCTTTACAGAGGTATGCAACTGTACAGATGCATAACGGAGCGCTTTACAGAGGTATGCAACTGTACAGATGCATAACGGAGCGCTTTACAGAGGTATGCAACTGTACAGATGCATAACGGAGTGCTTTACAGAGGTATACAACAGTACAGATACATAACAGAGCGCTTTACAGAGGTATACAACATTACAGATACATAACAGAGCGCTTTACAGAGGTATACAACAGTACAGATACATAACAGAGCGCTTTACAGAGGTATGCAACTGTACAGTTGCATATACAACATTACAGATGCATAACGGAGCGCTTTACAGAGGTATACAACATTACAGATGCATAACGGAGCGCTTTACAGAGGTATACAACAGTACAGATGCATAACAGAGCGCTTTACAGAGGTATACAACAGTACAGATGCATAACAGAGCGCTTTACAGAGATATACAACAGTACAGATACATAACAGAGCGCTTTACAGAGGTATACAACAGTACAGATACATAACAGAGAGCTTTACATAGGTATACAACATTACAGATACATAACAGGGCGCTTTACAGAGGTATACAACAGTACAGATACATAACAGAGCACTTTACAGAGGTACACAACAGTACAGATACATAACAGAGCGCTTTACAGAGGTATACAACATTACAGATACATAACAGAGCACTTTACAGAGGTATACAACAGTACAGATACATAACAGAGCGCTTTACAGAGGTATACAACATTACAGATGCGTATACAACATTACAGATGCGTATACAACATTACAGATGCATAACAGAGCGCTTTACAGAGGTATACAACATTACAGATACATAACAGAGCGCTTTACAGAGGAATACAACAGTACAGATACATAACAGAGCGCTTTACAGAGGTATACAACAGTACAGATACATAACAGAGCACTTTACAGAGGTATACAACATTACAGATACATAACAGAGCACTTTACAGAGGTACACAACAGTACAGATACATAACAGAGCGCTTTACAGAGGTATACAAAATTACAGATGCGTATACAACATTACAGATGCGTATACAACATTACAGATGCATAACAGAGCGCTTTACAGAGGTATACAACATTACAGATACATAACAGAGCGCTTTACAGAGGAATACAACAGTACAGATACATAACAGAGCGCTTTACAGAGGTATACAACAGTACAGATACATAACAGAGCGCTTTACAGAGGTATACATCATTACAGATACATAACAGAGCACTTTACAGAGGTACACAACAGTACAGATACATAACAGAGCGCTTTACAGAGGTATACAACATTACAGATGCGTATACAACATTACAGATGCGTATACAACATTACAGATGCATATCGGAGCGCTTTACAGAGGTATACAACATTACAGAGGCATAACGGAGTGCTTTTCTGAGGTATGCAACTGTACAGATGCATAACGGAGCGCTTTACAGAGGTATGCAACTGTGCAGATGCGTATACAACATTACAGATGCATAACAGAGCGCTTTACAGAGGTATACAACATTACAGATGCATAACGGAGAGCTTTACAGAGGTATACAACAGTACAGATGCATACCAGAGCACTTTACAGAGGTATACAATATTACAGATACGTAACAGAGCGCTTTACAGAGGTATGCAACTGGACAGATGCATAACGCAGTGCTTTACAGAGGTATACAACAGTACAGATACATAACCAAGCGCTTTACAGAGGTATACAACATTACAGATACGTAACAGAGCGCTTTACAGAGGTATGCAACTGGACAGATGCATAACAAAGTGCTTTACAGAGGTATACAACAGTACAGATACATAACCAAGCGCTTTACAGAGGTATACAACATTAGAGATATATAATAGAGCGCTTTACAGAGGTATACAACAATACAGATACATAACAGAGCACTTTACAGAGGTATAGAACAGTACAGATACATAACAGAGCGCTTTACAAAGGTATACAACAGTACAGATACATAACAGAGCGCTTTAGAGCGCTTTACAGAGGTATACAACATTACAGATGCGTATACAACATTACAGATGCATAACAGAGCACTCTACAGAGGTATGCAACTGTACAGATGCATAACGGAGCGCTTTACAGAGGTATGCAACTGTACAGATGGATAACGGAGCGCTTTACAGAGGTATGCAACTGTACAGATGCATAACGGAGCGCTTTACAGAGGTATGTAACTGTGCAGATGCGTATACAACATTACAGATGCATAACGGAGCGCTTTACAGAGGTATGCAACTGTACAGATGCAGAACAGAGCGCTTTACAGAGGTATGCAACTGTGCAGATGCATAACGGAGCGCTTTACAGAGGTATGCAACTGTGCAGATGCGTATACAACATTACAGATGCATAACGGAGCGCTTTACAGAGGTATACAACATTACAGATGCATAACGGAGCGCTTTACAGAGGGATAAAACATTACAGATGCATAACAGAGCGCTTTACAGAGGTATACAACTGTACAGATGCATAACGCAGCGCTTTACAGAGGTATGCAACTGTACAGATGCATAACGGAGCGCTTTACAGAGGTATACAACATTACAGATGCATAACGGAGCGCTTTACAGAGGGATACAACATTACAGATGCATAACAGAGCGCTTTACAGAGGTATACAACAGTACAGATGCATAACGGAGCGCTTTACAGAGGTATACAACATTACAGATGCATAACAGAGCGCTTTACAGAGGTATACAACAGTACAGATACATAACAGAGCGCTTTACAGAGGTATACAACAGTACAGATGCATGCCAGAGCGCTTTACAGAGGTATACAACAGTACAGATACATAACAGAGCGCTTTACAGAGGTATACAATATTACAGATATGTAACAGAGCGCTTTACAGAGGTATGAAACTGTACAGATGCATAACGGAGTGCTTTACAGAGGTATACAACAGTACAGATACATAACCAAGCGCTTTACAGAGGTGACAACAGAACAGATACATAACGGAGCGCTTTACAGAGGTATGCAACTGTACAGATGCATAACGGAGCGCTTTACAGAGGTATGCAACTGTACAGATGCATAACGGAGCGCTTTACAGAGGTATGCAACTGTACAGATGCATAACGGAGTGCTTTACAGAGGTATACAACAGTACAGATACATAACAGAGCATTTTACAGAGGTGACAACAGAACAGATACATAACGGAGCGCTTTACAGAGGTATGCAACTGTACAGATGCCTAACGGAGCGCTTTACTGAGGTATGCAACTGTACAGATGCATAACAGAGCGCTTTACAGAGGTATGCAACTGTGCAGATGCGTATACAACATTACAGATGCATAACGGTGCGCTTTACAGAGGTATGCAACTGTACAGATGCATAACGGAGCGCTTTACAGAGGTATGCAACTGTACAGATGCATAACGGAGCATTTAAAGAGGTATGCAACTGTGCAGACGCGTATACAACATTACAGATGCATAACGGAGCGCTTTACAGAGGTATACAACATTACAGATGCATAACATAGCGCTTTACAGAGGTATACAACATTACAGATGCATAACAGAGCGCTTTACAGAGGTATACAACAGTACAGATACATAACAGAGCACTTTACAGAGGTATACAACAGTACAGATGCATAACAGAGCGCTTTACAGAGGTATACAACAGTACAGATACATAACTGAGCGCTCTACAGAGGTATACAACATTACAGATACATAACAGAGTGCTGTACAGAGGTATACAACAGTACAGATACATAACAGAGCGCTTTACAGAGGTATACAACAGTACAAATACATAACAGAGCGCTTTACAGAGGTATGCAACTGTACAGATGCGTATACAACATTACAGATGCATAACGGAGCGCTTTACAGAGGTATACAAGATTACAGATGCATAACAGAGCGCTTTACAGAGGTATACAGCAGTACTGATACATAACAGAGCGCTTTACAGAGGTATACAACAGTACAGATGCATAACAGAGCGCTTTACAGAGGTATACAACAGTACAGATACATAACAGAGCGCTTTACAGAGGTATACAACATTACAGATATATAATAGAGCGCTTTACAGAGGTATACAACAGTACAGATACATAACAGAGCACTTTACAGAGGTATACAACAGTACAGATACATAACAGAGCGCTTTACAAAGGTATACAACATTACAGATACATAATAGAGCACTTTACAGAGGTATACAACAGTACAGATACATAACAGAGCGCTTTAGAGCGCTTTACAGAGGTATACAACATTACAGATGTGTATACAACATTACAGATGCATAACAGAGCACTTTACAGAGGTATGCAACTGTACAGATGCATAACGGAGCGCTTTACAGAGGTATGCAACTGTACAGATGCATAACGGAGCGCTTTACAGAGGTATGTAACTGTGCAGATGTGTATACAACATTACAGATGCATAACGGAGCGCTTTACAGAGGTATGCAACTGTACAGATGCAGAACGGAGCGCTTTACAGAGGTATGAAACTGTACAGATGCATAACGGAGCGCTTTATAGAGGTATGCAACTGTACAGATGCATAACGGATCGCTTTACGGAGGTATGCAACTGTGCAGATGCGTATACAACATTACAGATGCATAACGGAGCGCTTTACAGAGGTATACAACAGTACAGATACATAACAGAGTGCTTTACAGAGGTATACAACATTACAGATACATAACAGAGCGCTTTACAGAGGTATACAACAGTACAGATACATAACAGACCGCTTTACAGAGGTATACAACAGTACAGATGCATAACGGAGCGCTTTACAGAGGTATACAACAGTACAGATGCATAACGGAGCGCTTTACAGAGGTATGTTACTGTGCAGGTGCGTATACAACATTACAGATGCATAACGGAGCGCTTTACAGAGGTATTCAACTGTACAGATGCATAACGGAGCGCTTTACAGAGGTATGCAACTGTACAGATGCGTAACGGAGCGCTTTACAGAGGTATGCAACTGTACAGATGCATAACGGAGCGCTTTACAGAGGTATGCAACTGTGCAGATGCATATACAACATTACAGATGCATAACGGAGAGCTTTACAGAGGTATACAACATTACAGATGCATAACGGAGCGCTTTACAGAGGTATACAACATTACAGATGCATAACAGAGCGCTTTACAGAGGTATACAACAGTACAGATGCATAACAGAGCGCTTTACAGAGGTATACAACAGTACAGATGCATAACAGAGCGCTTTACAGAGGTATACAACAGTACAGATACATAACAGAGCACTTTACAGAGGTATACAACAGTACAGATACATAACAGAGAGCTTTACAGGGGTATACAACATTACAGATACATAACAGGGCGCTTTACAGAGGTATACAACAGTACAGATACATAACAGAGCGCTTTACAGAGGTATACAACAGTACAGATACATAACAGAGTGCTTTACAGAGGTATACAACATTACAGATACATAACAGAGCACTTTACAGAGGTATACAACAGTACAGATACATAACAGAGCGCTTTACAGAGGTATACAACATTACAGATGTGTATACAACATTACAGATGCGTATACAACATTACAGATGCATAACAGAGCGCTTTACAGAGGTATACAACATTACAGATACATAACAGAGCGCTTTACAGAGGAATACAACAGTACAGATACATAACAGAGCGCTTTACAGAGGTATACAACAGTACAGATACATAACAGAGCGCTTTACAGAGGTATACATCATTACAGATACATAACAGAGCACTTTACAGAGGTACACAACAGTACAGATACATAACAGAGCGCTTTACAGAGGTATACAACATTACAGATGCGTATACAACATTACAGATGCGTATACAACATTACAGATGCATATCGGAGCGCTTTACAGAGGTATACAACATTACAGAGGCATAACGGAGTGCTTTTCTGAGGTATGCAACTGTACAGATGCATAACGGAGCGCTTTACAGAGGTATGCAACTGTGCAGATGCGTATACAACATTACAGATGCATAACAGAGCGCTTTACAGAGGTATACAACATTACAGATGCATAACGGAGAGCTTTACAGAGGTATACAACAGTACAGATGCATACCAGAGCACTTTACAGAGGTATACAATATTACAGATACGTAACAGAGCGCTTTACAGAGGTATGCAACTGGACAGATGCATAACGGAGTGCTTTACAGAGGTATACAACAGTACAGATACATAACCAAGCGCTTTACAGAGGTATACAACATTACAGATACGTAACAGAGCGCTTTACAGAGGTATGCAACTGGACAGATGCATAACAAAGTGCTTTACAGAGGTATACAACAGTACAGATACATAACCAAGCGCTTTACAGAGGTATACAACATTAGAGATATATAATAGAGCGCTTTACAGAGGTATACAACAATACAGATACATAACAGAGCACTTTACAGAGGTATAGAACAGTACAGATACATAACAGAGCGCTTTACAAAGGTATACAACAGTACAGATACATAACAGAGCGCTTTAGAGCGCTTTACAGAGGTATACAACATTACAGATGCGTATACAACATTACAGATGCATAACAGAGCACTCTACAGAGGTATGCAACTGTACAGATGCATAACGGAGCGCTTTACAGAGGTATGCAACTGTACAGATGGATAACGGAGCGCTTTACAGAGGTATGCAACTGTACAGATGCATAACGGAGCGCTTTACAGAGGTATGTAACTGTGCAGATGCGTATACAACATTACAGATGCATAACAGAGCGCTTTACAGAGGTATGCAACTGTACAGATGCAGAACAGAGCGCTTTACAGAGGTATGCAACTGTACAGATGCATAACGGAGCGCTTTATGGAGGTATGCAACTGTGCAGATGCGTATACAACATTACAGATGCATAACAGAGCCCTTTACAGAGGTATACAACATTACAGATACATAACAGAGCGCTTTACAGAGGTATACAACAGTACAGATACATATCAGAGTGCTTTACAGAGGTATACAACATTACAGATACATAACAGAGCGCTTTACAGAGGTATACAACAGTACAGATGCATAACGGAGCGCTTTACAGAGGTATGTAACTGTGCAGATGCGTATACAACATTACAGATGCATAACGGAGCGCTTTACAGAGGTATGCAACTGTACAGATGCATAACGGAGCGCTTTACAGAGGTATGCAACTATACAGATGCGTAACGGAGCGCTTTACAGAGGTATGCAACTGTACAGATGCATAACGGAGCGCTTTACAGAGGTATGCAACTGTGCAGATGCGTACACAACATTACAGATGCATAACGGAGTGCTTTACAGAGGTATACAACATTACAAATGCATAACAGAGCGCTTTACAGAGGTATACAACATTACAGATAAATAACAGAGCGCTTTACAGAGGTATACAACAGTACAGATACATAACAGAGCGCTTTACAGAGGTATGCAACTGTACAGTTGCATATACAACATTACAGATGCATAACGGAGCGCTTTACAGAGGTATACAACATTACAGATGCATAACGGAGCGCTTTACAGAGGTATACAACAGTACAGATGCATAACAGAGCGCTTTACAGAGGTATACAACAGTACAGATGCATAACAGAGCGCTTTACAGAGATATACAACAGTACAGATACATAACAGAGCGCTTTACAGAGGTATACAACAGTACAGATACATAACAGAGAGCTTTACAGAGGTATACAACATTACAGATACATAACAGGGCGCTTTACAGAGGTATACAACAGTACAGATACATAACAGAGCACTTTACAGAGGTACACAACAGTACAGATACATAACAGAGCGCTTTACAGAGGTATACAACATTACAGATACATAACAGAGCACTTTACAGAGGTATACAACAGTACAGATACATAACAGAGCGCTTTACAGAGGTATACAACATTACAGATGCGTATACAACATTACAGATGCGTATACAACATTACAGATGCATAACAGAGCGCTTTACAGAGGTATACAACATTACAGATACATAACAGAGCGCTTTACAGAGGAATACAACAGTACAGATACATAACAGAGCGCTTTACAGAGGTATACAACAGTACAGATACATAACAGAGCACTTTACAGAGGTATACAACATTACAGATACATAACAGAGCACTTTACAGAGGTACACAACAGTACAGATACATAACAGAGCGCTTTACAGAGGTATACAAAATTACAGATGCGTATACAACATTACAGATGCGTATACAACATTACAGATGCATAACGGAGCGCTTTACAGAGGTATACAACATTACAGAGGCATAACGGAGTGCTTTACAGAGGTATACAACAGTACAGATGCATAACGGAGCGCTTTACTGAGGTATGCAACTGTACAGATGCATAACGGAGCGCTTTACAGAGGTATGCAACTGTGCAGATGCGTATACAACATTACAGATGCATAACGGAGCGCTTTACAGAGGTATACAATATTACAGATGCATAACGGAGCGCTTTACAGAGGTATACAACATTACAGATGCATAACAGAGCGCTTTACAGAGGTATACAACAGTACAGATACATAACACAGCGCTTTACAGAGGTATACAACAGTACAGATGCATACCAGAGCGCTTTACAGAGGTATACAATATTACAGATACGTAACAGAGTGCTTTACAGAGGTATGCAACTGGACAGATGCATAACGGAGTGCTTTACAGAGGTATACAACAGTACAGATACATAACAGAGCACTTTACAGAGGTGACAACAGAACAGATACATAACGGAGCGCTTTACAGAGGTATGCAACTGTACATATGCATAAGGGAGCGCTTTACGGAGGTATGCAACTGTACAGATGCATAACGGAGCACTTTACAGAGGTATGCAACTGTGCAGATGCGTATACAACATTACAGATGCATAAGGGAGCGCTTTACAGAGGTATGCAACTGTACAGATGCATAACGGAGCGCTTTACAGAGGTATGCAACTGTACAGATGCATAACGGAGCATTTAAAGAGGTATGCAACTGTGCAGACGCGTATACAACATTACAGATGCATAACGGAGCGCTTTACAGAGGTATACAACATTACAGATGCATAACATAGCGCTTTACAGAGGTATACAACATTACAGATGCATAACAGAGCGCTTTACAGAGGTATACAATAGTACAGATACATAACAGAGCACTTTACAGAGGTATACAACAGTACAGATGCATAACAGAGCGCTTTACAGAGGTATACAACAGTACAGATACATAACTTAGCGCTTTACAGAGGTATACAACATTACAGATACATAACAGAGCGCTTTACAGAGGTATACAACAGTACAGAACCATAACAGAGCGCTTTACAGAGGTATACAACAGTACAGATACATAACAGAGCGCTTTACAGAGGTATGCAACTGTACAGATGCGTATACAACATTACAGATGCATAACGGAGCGCTTTACAGAGGTATACAACATTACAGATGCATAACAGAGCACTTTATAGAGGTATACAGCAGTACTGATACATAACAGAGCGCTTTACAGAGGTATACAACAGTACAGATGCATAACAGAGCGCTTTACAGAGGTATACAACAGTACAGATACATAACAGAGCGCTTTACAGAGGTATACAACATTACAGATACATAACAGAGCGCTTTACAGAGGTATACAACAGTACAGATACATAACAGAGCACTTTACAGAGGTATACAACAGTACAGATACATAACAGAGCGCTTTACAAAGGTATACAACATTACAGATACATAATAGAGCACTTTACAGAGGTATACAACAGTACAGATACATAACAGAGCGCTTTAGAGCGCTTTACAGAGGTATACAACATTACAGATGCGTATACAACATTACAGATGCATAACAGAGCACTTTACAGAGGTATGCAACTGTACAGATGCATAACGGAGCGCTTTACAGAGGTATGCAACTGTACAGATGCGTAACGGAGCGCTTTACAGAGGTATGCAACTGTACAGATGCATAACGGAGTGCTTTACAGAGGTATGTAACTGTGCAGATGCGTATACAACATTACAGATGCATAACGGAGTGCTTTACAGAGGTATGCAACTGTACAGATGCAGAACAGAGCGCTTTACAGAGGTATGCAACTGTACAGATGCATAACAGAGCGCTTTACAGAGGTATGCAACTGTACAGATGCATAACGGAGCGCTTTATAGAGGTATGCAACTGTGCAGATGCGTATACAACATTACAGATGCATAACAGAGCGCTTTACAGAGGTATACAACTGTACAGATGCATAACGGAGCACTTTACAGAGGTATGCAACTGTACAGATGCATAACGGAGCGCTTTACAGAGGTATACAACAGTACATATACATAACAGAGCACTTTACAGAGGTGACAACAGAACAGATACATAACAGAGCACTTTACAGAGGTGACAACAGAACAGATACATAACGGAGCACTTTACAGAGGTATGCAACTGTACAGATGCATAACGGAGCGCTTTACGGAGGTATGCAACTGTACAGATGCATAACAGAGCGCTTTACAGAGGTATGCAACTGTGCAGACGCGTATAAAACATTACAGATGCATAACGGAGCGCTTTACAGAGGTATACAACATTGCAGATGCATAACATAGTGCTTTACAGAGGTATACAACATTACAGATGCAAAACAGAGCGTTTTACAGAGGTATACAACAGTACAGATACATAACAGAGCAATTTACAGAGGTATGCAACAGTACAGATGAATAACAGATCGCTTTACAGAGGTATACAACAGTACAGATACATAACTGAGCGCTTTACAGAGGTATACAACATTACAGATACATAACAGAGTGCTTTACAGAGGTAAACAACAGTACAGATACATAACAGAGCGCTTTACAGAGGTATGCAACTGTACAGATGCGTATACAACATTACAAATGCATAACGGAGCGCTTTACAGAGGTATACAACATTACAGATGCATAACAGAGCGCTTTACAGACAGTACTGATACATAACAGAGCACTTTACAGAGGTATACAACAGTACAGATGCATAACAGAGCGCTTTACAGAGGTATACAACAGTACAGATACATAACAGAGCCCTTTACAGAGGTATACAACAGTACAGATGCATAACAGAGCGCTTTACAGAGGTATACAACAGTAAAGATACATAACAGAGCGCTTTACAGAGGTATACAACATTACAGCTACATAACAGAGTGCTTTACAGAGGCATACAACAGTACAGATATATAACAGAGCGCTTTACAGAGGTATACAACAGTACAGATACATAACAGAGCGCTTTGAAGAGGTATACAACATTACAGATACATAACAGAGCACTTTACAGAGGTATACAACAGTACAGATACATAACAGAGCACTTTACAGAGGTATACAACATTACAGATGCGTATACAACATTACAGATACATAACAGAGCGCTTTACAGAGGTATGCAATTGTACAGATGCATAACGGAGCGCTTTACAGAGGTATGCAACTGTACAGATGCATAACGGAGCGCTTTACAGAGGTATGCAACTGTGCAGATGCGTATACAGCATGACAGATGCATAACGGAGCGATTTACAGAGGTATACAACATTACAGATGCATAACGGAGTGCTTTACAGAGGGATACAACATTACAGATGCATAACAGAGCGCTTTACAGAGGTATACAACTGTACAGATGCATAATGGAGCGCTTTACAGAGGTATGCAACTGTACAGATGCATAACGGAGCGCTTTACAGAGGTATACAACATTTCAGATGCATAACGGAGCGCTTTACAGAGGGATACAACATTACAGATGCATAACAGAGCGCTTTACAGAGGTATACAACAGTACAGATACATAATAGAGCACTTTACAGAGGTGACAACAGAACAGATACATAACGGAGCGCTTTACAGAGGTATACAACATTACAGATGCATAACGGAGCGCTTTACAGAGGTATACAACATTACAGATGCATAACAGAGCGCTTTACAGAGGTATACAACAGTACAGATACATAACAGAGCGCTTTACAGAGGTATACAACAGTACAGTTGCATGCCAGAGCGCTTTACAGAGGTATACAACAGTACAGATACATAACAGAGCGCTTTACAGAGGTATACAATATTACAGATACGTAACAGAGCGCTTTACAGAGGTATACAACAGTACAGATACATAACAGAGCGCTTTGAAGAGGTATACAACATTACAGATACATAACAGAGCACTTTACAGAGGTATACAACAGTACAGATACATAACAGAGCACTTTACAGAGGTATACAACATTAGAGATGCGTATACAACATTACAGATACATAACAGAGCGCTTTACAGAGGTATGCAACTGTACAGATGCATAACGGAGCGCTTTACAGAGGTATGCAACTGTGCAGATGCATATACAGCATGACAGATGCATAACAGAGCGCTTTACAGAGGTATGCAACTGTACAGATGCATAACGGAGCGCTTTACAGAGGTATGCAACTGTGCAGATGCATAACGGAGCGCTTTACAGAGGTATGCAACTGTGCAGATGCGTATACAACATTACAGATGCATAACGGAGCGCTTTACAAAGGTATACAACATTACAGATGCATAACGGAGCGCTTTACAGAGGGATACAACATTACAGATGCATAACAGAGCGCTTTACAGAGGTATACAACTGTACAGATGCATAACGCAGCGCTTTACAGAGGTATGCAACTGTACAGATGCATAACGGAGCGCTTTACAGAGGTATACAACATTACAGATGCATAACGGAGCGCTTTACAGAGGGATACAACATTACAGATGCATAACAGAGCGCTTTACAGAGGTATACAACAGTACAGATGCATAACAGAGCGCTTTACAGAGGTATACAACATTACAGATGCATAACAG
The DNA here is from genome assembly GCF_040938575.1 of Ambystoma mexicanum. Lineage (NCBI taxonomy): Eukaryota > Metazoa > Chordata > Amphibia > Caudata > Ambystomatidae > Ambystoma > Ambystoma mexicanum. The sequence goes on along the minus strand of NC_090939.1, from coordinate 108,017,789 downwards.
AGCGCTTTACAGAGGTATACAACAGTACAGATACATAACAGAGCGCTTTACAGAGGTATACAACAGTACAGATGCATGCCAGAGCGCTTTACAGAGGTATACAACAGTACAGATACATAGCAGAGCGCTTTACAGAGGTATACAATATTACAGATATGTAACAGAGCGCTTTACAGAGGTATGCAACTGTACAGATGCATAACGGAGTGCTTTACAGAGGTATACAACAGTACAGATACATAACCAAGCGCTTTACAGAGGTGACAACAGAACAGATACATAACGGAGCGCTTTACAGAGGTATGCAACTGTACAGATGCATAACGGAGCGCTTTACAGAGGTATGCAACTGTACAGATGCATAACGGAGCGCTTTACAGAGGTATGCAACTGTACAGATGCATAACGGAGTGCTTTACAGAGGTATACAACAGTACAGATACATAACAGAGCATTTTACAGAGGTGACAACAGAACAGATACATAACGGAGCGCTTTACAGAGGTATGCAACTGTACAGATGCATAACGGAGCGCTTTACTGAGGTATGCAACTGTACAGATGCATAACAGAGCGCTTTACAGAGGTATGCAACTGTGCAGATGCGTATACAACATTACAGATGCATGACGGTGCGCTTTACAGAGGTATGCAACTGTACAGATGCATAACGGAGCGCTTTACAGAGGTATGCAACTGTACAGATGCATAACGGAGCATTTAAAGAGGTATGCAACTGTGCAGACGCGTATACAACATTACAGATGCATAACGGAGCGCTTTACAGAGGTATACAACATTACAGATGCATAACATAGCGCTTTACAGAGGTATACAACATTACAGATGCATAACAGAGCGCTTTACAGAGGTATACAACAGTACAGATACATAACAGAGCACTTTACAGAGGTATACAACAGTACAGATGCATAACAGAGCGCTTTACAGAGGTATACAACAGTACAGATACATAACTGAGCGCTCTACAGAGGTATACAACATTACAGATACATAACAGAGTGCTGTACAGAGGTATACAACAGTACAGATACATAACAGAGCGCTTTACAGAGGTATACAACAGTACAAATACATAACAGAGCGCTTTACAGAGGTATGCAACTGTACAGATGCGTATACAACATTACAGATGCATAACAGAGCGCTTTACAGAGGTATACAAGATTACAGATGCATAACAGAGCGCTTTACAGAGGTATACAGCAGTACTGATACATAACAGAGCGCTTTACAGAGGTATACAACAGTACAGATGCATAACAGAGCGCTTTACAGAGGTATACAACAGTACAGATACATAACAGAGCGCTTTACAGAGGTATACAACATTACAGATATATAATAGAGCGCTTTACAGAGGTATACAACAGTACAGATACATAACAGAGCACTTTACAGAGGTATACAACAGTACAGATACATAACAGAGCGCTTTACAAAGGTATACAACATTACAGATACATAATAGAGCACTTTACAGAGGTATACAACAGTACAGATACATAACAGAGCGCTTTAGAGCGCTTTACAGAGGTATACAACATTACAGATGTGTATACAACATTACAGATGCATAACAGAGCACTTTACAGAGGTATGCAACTGTACAGATGCATAACGGAGCGCTTTACAGAGGTATGCAACTGTACAGATGCATAACGGAGCGCTTTACAGAGGTATGTAACTGTGCAGATGCGTATACAACATTACAGATGCATAACGGAGCGCTTTACAGAGGTATGCAACTGTACAGATGCAGAACGGAGCGCTTTACAGAGGGATGAAACTGTACAGATGCATAACGGAGCGCTTTATAGAGGTATGCAACTGTACAGATGCATAACGGAGCGCTTTACAGAGGTATACAACAGTACAGATACATAACAGAGCGCTTTACAGAGGTATACAACAGTACAGATACATAACAGACCGCTTTACAGAGGTATACAACAGTACAGATGCATAACGGAGCGCTTTACAGAGGTATACAACAGTACAGATGCATAACGGAGCGCTTTACAGAGGTATGTTACTGTGCAGGTGCGTATACAACATTACAGATGCATAACGGAGCGCTTTACAGAGGTATTCAACTGTACAGATGCATAATGGAGCGCTTTACAGAGGTATGCAACTGTACAGATGCGTAACGGAGCGCTTTACAGAGGTATGCAACTGTACAGATGCATAACGGAGCGCTTTACAGAGGTATGCAACTGTGCAGATGCATATACAACATTACAGATGCATAACGGAGAGCTTTACAGAGGTATACAACATTACAGATGCATAACGGAGCGCTTTACAGAGGTATACAACATTACAGATGCATAACAGAGCGCTTTACAGAGGTATACAACAGTACAGATGCATAACAGAGCGCTTTACAGAGGTATACAACAGTACAGATGCATAACAGAGCGCTTTACAGAGGTATACAACAGTACAGATACATAACAGAGCACTTTACAGAGGTATACAACAGTACAGATACATAACAGAGAGCTTTACAGGGGTATACAACATTACAGATACATAACAGGGCGCTTTACAGAGGTATACAACAGTACAGATACATAACAGAGCGCTTTACAGAGGTATACAACAGTACAGATACATAACAGAGTGCTTTATAGAGGTATACAACATTACAGATACATAACAGAGCACTTTACAGAGGTATACAACAGTACAGATACATAACAGAGCGCTTTACAGAGGTATACAACATTACAGATGTGTATACAACATTACAGATGCGTATACAACATTACAGATGCATAACAGAGCGCTTTACAGAGGTATACAACATTACAGATACATAACAGAGCGCTTTACAGAGGAATACAACAGTACAGATACATAACAGAGCGCTTTACAGAGGTATACAACAGTACAGATACATAACAGAGCGCTTTACAGAGGTATACATCATTACAGATACATAACAGAGCACTTTACAGAGGTACACAACAGTACAGATACATAACAGAGCGCTTTACAGAGGTATACAACATTACAGATGCGTATACAACATTACAGATGCGTATACAACATTACAGATGCATATCGGAGCGCTTTACAGAGGTATACAACATTACAGAGGCATAACGGAGTGCTTTTCTGAGGTATGCAACTGTACAGATGCATAACGGAGCGCTTTACAGAGGTATGCAACTGTGCAGATGCGTATACAACATTACAGATGCATAACAGAGCGCTTTACAGAGGTATACAACATTACAGATGCATAACGGAGAGCTTTACAGAGGTATACAACAGTACAGATGCATACCAGAGCACTTTACAGAGGTATACAATATTACAGATACGTAACAGAGCGCTTTACAGAGGTATGCAACTGGACAGATGCATAACGGAGTGCTTTACAGAGGTATACAACAGTACAGATACATAACCAAGCGCTTTACAGAGGTATACAACATTACAGATACGTAACAGAGCGCTTTACAGAGGTATGCAACTGGACAGATGCATAACAAAGTGCTTTACAGAGGTATACAACAGTACAGATACATAACCAAGCGCTTTACAGAGGTATACAACATTAGAGATATATAATAGAGCGCTTTACAGAGGTATACAACAATACAGATACATAACAGAGCACTTTACAGAGGTATAGAACAGTACAGATACATAACAGAGCGCTTTACAAAGGTATACAACAGTACAGATACATAACAGAGCGCTTTAGAGCGCTTTACAGAGGTATACAACATTACAGATGCGTATACAACATTACAGATGCATAACAGAGCACTCTACAGAGGTATGCAACTGTACAGATGCATAACGGAGCGCTTTACAGAGGTATGCAACTGTACAGATGGATAACGGAGCGCTTTACAGAGGTATGCAACTGTACAGATGCATAACGGAGCGCTTTACAGAGGTATGTAACTGTGCAGATGCGTATACAACATTACAGATGCATAACGGAGCGCTTTACAGAGGTATGCAACTGTACAGATGCAGAACAGAGCGCTTTACAGAGGTATGCAACTGTACAGATGCATAACGGAGCGCTTTATGGAGGTATGCAACTGTGCAGATGCGTATACAACATTACAGATGCATAACAGAGCCCTTTACAGAGGTATACAACATTACAGATACATAACAGAGCGCTTTACAGAGGTATACAACAGTACAGATACATATCAGAGTGCTTTACAGAGGTATACAACATTACAGATACATAACAGAGCGCTTTACAGAGGTATACAACAGTACAGATGCATAACGGAGCGCTTTACAGAGGTATGTAACTGTGCAGATGCGTATACAACATTACAGATGCATAACGGAGCGCTTTACAGAGGTATGCAACTGTACAGATGCATAACGGAGCGCTTTACAGAGGTATGCAACTATACAGATGCGTAACGGAGCGCTTTACAGAGGTATGCAACTGTACAGATGCATAACGGAGCGCTTTACAGAGGTATGCAACTGTGCAGATGCGTACACAACATTACAGATGCATAACGGAGTGCTTTACAGAGGTATACAACATTACAAATGCATAACAGAGCGCTTTACAGAGGTATACAACATTACAGATACATAACAGAGCGCTTTACAGAGGTATACAACAGTACAGATACATAACAGAGCGCTTTACAGAGGTATGCAACTGTACAGTTGCATATACAACATTACAGATGCATAACGGAGCGCTTTACAGAGGTATACAACATTACAGATGCATAACGGAGCGCTTTACAGAGGTATACAACAGTACAGATGCATAACAGAGCGCTTTACAGAGGTATACAACAGTACAGATGCATAACAGAGCGCTTTACAGAGATATACAACAGTACAGATACATAACAGAGCGCTTTACAGAGGTATACAACAGTACAGATACATAACAGAGAGCTTTACAGAGGTATACAACATTACAGATACATAACAGGGCGCTTTACAGAGGTATACAACAGTACAGATACATAACAGAGCACTTTACAGAGGTACACAACAGTACAGATACATAACAGAGCGCTTTACAGAGGTATACAACATTACAGATACATAACAGAGCACTTTACAGAGGTATACAACAGTACAGATACATAACAGAGCGCTTTACAGAGGTATACAACATTACAGATGCGTATACAACATTACAGATGCGTATACAACATTACAGATGCATAACAGAGCGCTTTACAGAGGTATACAACATTACAGATACATAACAGAGCGCTTTACAGAGGAATACAACAGTACAGATACATAACAGAGCGCTTTACAGAGGTATACAACAGTACAGATACATAACAGAGCACTTTACAGAGGTATACAACATTACAGATACATAACAGAGCACTTTACAGAGGTACACAACAGTACAGATACATAACAGAGCGCTTTACAGAGGTATACAAAATTACAGATGCGTATACAACATTACAGATGCGTATACAACATTACAGATGCATAACGGAGCGCTTTACAGAGGTATACAACATTACAGAGGCATAACGGAGTGCTTTACAGAGGTATACAACAGTACAGATGCATAACGGAGCGCTTTACTGAGGTATGCAACTGTACAGATGCATAACGGAGCGCTTTACAGAGGTATGCAACTGTGCAGATGCGTATACAACATTACAGATGCATAACGGAGCGCTTTACAGAGGTATACAATATTACAGATGCATAACGGAGCGCTTTACAGAGGTATACAACATTACAGATGCATAACAGAGCGCTTTACAGAGGTATACAACAGTACAGATACATAACACAGCGCTTTACAGAGGTATACAACAGTACAGATGCATACCAGAGCGCTTTACAGAGGTATACAATATTACAGATACGTAACAGAGTGCTTTACAGAGGTATGCAACTGGACAGATGCATAACGGAGTGCTTTACAGAGGTATACAACAGTACAGATGCATACCAGAGCGCTTTACAGAGGTATACAATATTACAGATACATAACAGAGCACTTTACAGAGGTGACAACAGAACAGATACATAACGGAGCGCTTTACAGAGGTATGCAACTGTACATATGCATAAGGGAGCGCTTTACGGAGGTATGCAACTGTACAGATGCATAACGGAGCACTTTACAGAGGTATGCAACTGTGCAGATGCGTATACAACATTACAGATGCATAAGGGAGCGCTTTACAGAGGTATGCAACTGTACAGATGCATAACGGAGCGCTTTACAGAGGTATGCAACTGTACAGATGCATAACGGAGCATTTAAAGAGGTATGCAACTGTGCAGACGCGTATACAACATTACAGATGCATAACGGAGCGCTTTACAGAGGTATACAACATTACAGATGCATAACATAGCGCTTTACAGAGGTATACAACATTACAGATGCATAACAGAGCGCTTTACAGAGGTATACAATAGTACAGATACATAACAGAGCACTTTACAGAGGTATACAACAGTACAGATGCATAACAGAGCGCTTTACAGAGGTATACAACAGTACAGATACATAACTTAGCGCTTTACAGAGGTATACAACATTACAGATACATAACAGAGCGCTTTACAGAGGTATACAACAGTACAGAACCATAACAGAGCGCTTTACAGAGGTATACAACAGTACAGATACATAACAGAGCGCTTTACAGAGGTATGCAACTGTACAGATGCGTATACAACATTACAGATGCATAACGGAGCGCTTTACAGAGGTATACAACATTACAGATGCATAACAGAGCACTTTATAGAGGTATACAGCAGTACTGATACATAACAGAGCGCTTTACAGAGGTATACAACAGTACAGATGCATAACAGAGCGCTTTACAGAGGTATACAACAGTACAGATACATAACAGAGCGCTTTACAGAGGTATACAACATTACAGATACATAACAGAGCGCTTTACAGAGGTATACAACAGTACAGATACATAACAGAGCACTTTACAGAGGTATACAACAGTACAGGTACATAACAGAGCGCTTTACAAAGGTATACAACATTACAGATACATAATATAGCACTTTACAGAGGTATACAACAGTACAGATACATAACAGAGCGCTTTAGAGCGCTTTACAGAGGTATACAACATTACAGATGCGTATACAACATTACAGATGCATAACAGAGCACTTTACAGAGGTATGCAACTGTACAGATGCATAACGGAGCGCTTTACAGAGGTATGCAACTGTACAGATGCGTAACGGAGCGCTTTACAGAGGTATGCAACTGTACAGATGCATAACGGAGTGCTTTACAGAGGTATGTAACTGTGCAGATGCGTATACAACATTACAGATGCATAACGGAGCGCTTTACAGAGGTATGCAACTGTACAGATGCAGAACAGAGCGCTTTACAGAGGTATGCAACTGTACAGATGCATAACAGAGCGCTTTACAGAGGTATGCAACTGTACAGATGCATAACGGAGCGCTTTATAGAGGTATGCAACTGTGCAGATGCGTATACAACATTACAGATGCATAACAGAGCGCTTTACAGAGGTATACAACTGTACAGATGCATAACGGAGCACTTTACAGAGGTATGCAACTGTACAGATGCATAACGGAGCGCTTTACAGAGGTATACAACAGTACATATACATAACAGAGCACTTTACAGAGGTGACAACAGAACAGATACATAACAGAGCACTTTACAGAGGTGACAACAGAACAGATACATAACGGAGCACTTTACAGAGGTATGCAACTGTACAGATGCATAACGGAGCGCTTTACGGAGGTATGCAACTGTACAGATGCATAACAGAGCGCTTTACAGAGGTATGCAACTGTGCAGACGCGTATAAAACATTACAGATGCATAACGGAGCGCTTTACAGAGGTATACAACATTGCAGATGCATAACATAGTGCTTTACAGAGGTATACAACATTACAGATGCAAAACAGAGCGTTTTACAGAGGTATACAACAGTACAGATACATAACAGAGCAATTTACAGAGGTATGCAACAGTACAGATGAATAACAGATCGCTTTACAGAGGTATACAACAGTACAGATACATAACTGAGCGCTTTACAGAGGTATACAACATTACAGATACATAACAGAGTGCTTTACAGAGGTAAACAACAGTACAGATACATAACAGAGCGCTTTACAGAGGTATGCAACTGTACAGATGCGTATACAACATTACAAATGCATAACGGAGCGCTTTACAGAGGTATACAACATTACAGATGCATAACAGAGCGCTTTACAGACAGTACTGATACATAACAGAGCACTTTACAGAGGTATACAACAGTACAGATGCATAACAGAGCGCTTTACAGAGGTATACAACAGTACAGATACATAACAGAGCCCTTTACAGAGGTATACAACAGTACAGATGCATAACAGAGCGCTTTACAGAGGTATACAACAGTAAAGATACATAACAGAGCGCTTTACAGAGGTATACAACATTACAGATACATAACAGAGTGCTTTACAGAGGCATACAACAGTACAGATATATAACAGAGCGCTTTACAGAGGTATACAACAGTACAGATACATAACAGAGCGCTTTGAAGAGGTATACAACATTACAGATACATAACAGAGCACTTTACAGAGGTATACAACAGTACAGATACATAACAGAGCACTTTACAGAGGTATACAACATTACAGATGCGTATACAACATTACAGATACATAACAGAGCGCTTTACAGAGGTATGCAATTGTACAGATGCATAACGGAGCGCTTTACAGAGGTATGCAACTGTACAGATGCATAACGGAGCGCTTTACAGAGGTATGCAACTGTGCAGATGCGTATACAGCATGACAGATGCATAACGGAGCGATTTACAGAGGTATACAACATTACAGATGCATAACGGAGTGCTTTACAGAGGGATACAACATTACAGATGCATAACAGAGCGCTTTACAGAGGTATACAACTGTACAGATGCATAATGGAGCGCTTTACAGAGGTATGCAACTGTACAGATGCATAACGGAGCGCTTTACAGAGGTATACAACATTTCAGATGCATAACGGAGCGCTTTACAGAGGGATACAACATTACAGATGCATAACAGAGCGCTTTACAGAGGTATACAACAGTACAGATACATAATAGAGCACTTTACAGAGGTGACAACAGAACAGATACATAACGGAGCGCTTTACAGAGGTATACAACATTACAGATGCATAACGGAGCGCTTTACAGAGGTATACAACATTACAGATGCATAACAGAGCGCTTTACAGAGGTATACAACAGTACAGATACATAACAGAGCGCTTTACAGAGGTATACAACAGTACAGATGCATGCCAGAGCGCTTTACAGAGGTATACAACAGTACAGATACATAACAGAGCGCTTTACAGAGGTATACAATATTACAGATACGTAACAGAGCGCTTTACAGAGGTATACAACAGTACAGATACATAACAGAGCGCTTTGAAGAGGTATACAACATTACAGATACATAACAGAGCACTTTACAGAGGTATACAACAGTACAGATACATAACAGAGCACTTTACAGAGGTATACAACATTAGAGATGCGTATACAACATTACAGATACATAACAGAGCGCTTTACAGAGGTATGCAACTGTACAGATGCATAACGGAGCGCTTTACAGAGGTATGCAACTGTGCAGATGCATATACAGCATGACAGATGCATAACAGAGCGCTTTACAGAGGTATGCAACTGTACAGATGCATAACGGAGCGCTTTACAGAGGTATGCAACTGTGCAGATGCATAACGGAGCGCTTTACAGAGGTATGCAACTGTGCAGATGCGTATACAACATTACAGATGCATAACGGAGCGCTTTACAAAGGTATACAACATTACAGATGCATAACGGAGCGCTTTACAGAGGGATACAACATTACAGATGCATAACAGAGCGCTTTACAGAGGTATACAACTGTACAGATGCATAACGCAGCGCTTTACAGAGGTATGCAACTGTACAGATGCATAACGGAGCGCTTTACAGAGGTATACAACATTACAGATGCATAACGGAGCGCTTTACAGAGGGATACAACATTACAGATGCATAACAGAGCGCTTTACAGAGGTATACAACAGTACAGATGCATAACAGAGCGCTTTACAGAGGTATACAACATTACAGATGCATAACAGAGCGCTTTACAGAGGTATACAACAGTACAGATACATAACAGAGCGCTTTACAGAGGTATACAACAGTACAGATGCATGCCAGAGCGCTTTACAGAGGTATACAACAGTACAGATACATAGCAGAGCGCTTTACAGAGGTATACAATATTACAGATATGTAACAGAGCGCTTTACAGAGGTATGCAACTGTACAGATGCATAACGGAGTGCTTTACAGAGGTATACAACAGTACAGATACATAACCAAGCGCTTTACAGAGGTGACAACAGAACAGATACATAACGGAGCGCTTTACAGAGGTATGCAACTGTACAGATGCATAACGGAGCGCTTTACAGAGGTATGCAACTGTACAGATGCATAACGGAGCGCTTTACAGAGGTATGCAACTGTACAGATGCATAACGGAGTGCTTTACAGAGGTATACAACAGTACAGATACATAACAGAGCATTTTACAGAGGTGACAACAGAACAGATACATAACGGAGCGCTTTACAGAGGTATGCAACTGTACAGATGCATAACGGAGCGCTTTACTGAGGTATGCAACTGTACAGATGCATAACAGAGCGCTTTACAGAGGTATGCAACTGTGCAGATGCGTATACAACATTACAGATGCATGACGGTGCGCTTTACAGAGGTATGCAACTGTACAGATGCATAACGGAGCGCTTTACAGAGGTATGCAACTGTACAGATGCATAACGGAGCATTTAAAGAGGTATGCAACTGTGCAGACGCGTATACAACATTACAGATGCATAACGGAGCGCTTTACAGAGGTATACAACATTACAGATGCATAACATAGCGCTTTACAGAGGTATACAACATTACAGATGCATAACAGAGCGCTTTACAGAGGTATACAACAGTACAGATACATAACAGAGCACTTTACAGAGGTATACAACAGTACAGATGCATAACAGAGCGCTTTACAGAGGTATACAACAGTACAGATACATAACTGAGCGCTCTACAGAGGTATACAACATTACAGATACATAACAGAGTGCTGTACAGAGGTATACAACAGTACAGATACATAACAGAGCGCTTTACAGAGGTATACAACAGTACAAATACATAACAGAGCGCTTTACAGAGGTATGCAACTGTACAGATGCGTATACAACATTACAGATGCATAACAGAGCGCTTTACAGAGGTATACAAGATTACAGATGCATAACAGAGCGCTTTACAGAGGTATACAGCAGTACTGATACATAACAGAGCGCTTTACAGAGGTATACAACAGTACAGATGCATAACAGAGCGCTTTACAGAGGTATACAACAGTACAGATACATAACAGAGCGCTTTACAGAGGTATACAACATTACAGATATATAATAGAGCGCTTTACAGAGGTATACAACAGTACAGATACATAACAGAGCACTTTACAGAGGTATACAACAGTACAGATACATAACAGAGCGCTTTACAAAGGTATACAACATTACAGATACATAATAGAGCACTTTACAGAGGTATACAACAGTACAGATACATAACAGAGCGCTTTAGAGCGCTTTACAGAGGTATACAACATTACAGATGTGTATACAACATTACAGATGCATAACAGAGCACTTTACAGAGGTATGCAACTGTACAGATGCATAACGGAGCGCTTTACAGAGGTATGCAACTGTACAGATGCATAACGGAGCGCTTTACAGAGGTATGTAACTGTGCAGATGCGTATACAACATTACAGATGCATAACGGAGCGCTTTACAGAGGTATGCAACTGTACAGATGCAGAACGGAGCGCTTTACAGAGGGATGAAACTGTACAGATGCATAACGGAGCGCTTTATAGAGGTATGCAACTGTACAGATGCATAACGGATCGCTTTACGGAGGTATGCAACTGTGCAGATGCGTATACAACATTACAGATGCATAACGGAGCGCTTTACAGAGGTATACAACAGTACAGATACATAACAGAGTGCTTTACAGAGGTATACAACATTACAGATACATAACAGAGCGCTTTACAGAGGTATACAACAGTACAGATACATAACAGACCGCTTTACAGAGGTATACAACAGTACAGATGCATAACGGAGCGCTTTACAGAGGTATACAACAGTACAGATGCATAACGGAGCGCTTTACAGAGGTATGTTACTGTGCAGGTGCGTATACAACATTACAGATGCATAACGGAGCGCTTTACAGAGGTATTCAACTGTACAGATGCATAACGGAGCGCTTTACAGAGGTATGCAACTGTACAGATGCGTAACGGAGCGCTTTACAGAGGTATGCAACTGTACAGATGCATAACGGAGCGCTTTACAGAGGTATGCAACTGTGCAGATGCATATACAACATTACAGATGCATAACGGAGAGCTTTACAGAGGTATACAACATTACAGATGCATAACGGAGCGCTTTACAGAGGTATACAACATTACAGATGCATAACAGAGCGCTTTACAGAGGTATACAACAGTACAGATGCATAACAGAGCGCTTTACAGAGGTATACAACAGTACAGATGCATAACAGAGCGCTTTACAGAGGTATACAACAGTACAGATACATAACAGAGCACTTTACAGAGGTATACAACAGTACAGATACATAACAGAGAGCTTTACAGGGGTATACAACATTACAGATACATAACAGGGTGCTTTACAGAGGTATACAACAGTACAGATACATAACAGAGCGCTTTACAGAGGTATACAACAGTACAGATACATAACAGAGTGCTTTACAGAGGTATACAACATTACAGATACATAACAGAGCACTTTACAGAGGTATACAACAGTACAGATACATAACAGAGCGCTTTACAGAGGTATACAACATTACAGATGTGTATACAACATTACAGATGCGTATACAACATTACAGATGCATAACAGAGCGCTTTACAGAGGTATACAACATTACAGATACATAACAGAGCGCTTTACAGAGGAATACAACAGTACAGATACATAACAGAGCGCTTTACAGAGGTATACAACAGTACAGATACATAACAGAGCGCTTTACAGAGGTATACATCATTACAGATACATAACAGAGCACTTTACAGAGGTACACAACAGTACAGATACATAACAGAGCGCTTTACAGAGGTATACAACATTACAGATGCGTATACAACATTACAGATGCGTATACAACATTACAGATGCATATCGGAGCGCTTTACAGAGGTATACAACATTACAGAGGCATAACGGAGTGCTTTTCTGAGGTATGCAACTGTACAGATGCATAACGGAGCGCTTTACAGAGGTATGCAACTGTGCAGATGCGTATACAACATTACAGATGCATAACAGAGCGCTTTACAGAGGTATACAACATTACAGATGCATAACGGAGAGCTTTACAGAGGTATACAACAGTACAGATGCATACCAGAGCACTTTACAGAGGTATACAATATTACAGATACGTAACAGAGCGCTTTACAGAGGTATGCAACTGGACAGATGCATAACGCAGTGCTTTACAGAGGTATACAACAGTACAGATACATAACCAAGCGCTTTACAGAGGTATACAACATTACAGATACGTAACAGAGCGCTTTACAGAGGTATGCAACTGGACAGATGCATAACAAAGTGCTTTACAGAGGTATACAACAGTACAGATACATAACCAAGCGCTTTACAGAGGTATACAACATTAGAGATATATAATAGAGCGCTTTACAGAGGTATACAACAATACAGATACATAACAGAGCACTTTACAGAGGTATAGAACAGTACAGATACATAACAGAGCGCTTTACAAAGGTATACAACAGTACAGATACATAACAGAGCGCTTTAGAGCGCTTTACAGAGGTATACAACATTACAGATGCGTATACAACATTACAGATGCATAACAGAGCACTCTACAGAGGTATGCAACTGTACAGATGCATAACGGAGCGCTTTACAGAGGTATGCAACTGTACAGATGGATAACGGAGCGCTTTACAGAGGTATGCAACTGTACAGATGCATAACGGAGCGCTTTACAGAGGTATGTAACTGTGCAGATGCGTATACAACATTACAGATGCATAACGGAGCGCTTTACAGAGGTATGCAACTGTACAGATGCAGAACAGAGCGCTTTACAGAGGTATGCAACTGTGCAGATGCATAACGGAGCGCTTTACAGAGGTATGCAACTGTGCAGATGCGTATACAACATTACAGATGCATAACGGAGCGCTTTACAGAGGTATACAACATTACAGATGCATAACGGAGCGCTTTACAGAGGGATACAACATTACAGATGCATAACAGAGCGCTTTACAGAGGTATACAACTGTACAGATGCATAACGCAGCGCTTTACAGAGGTATGCAACTGTACAGATGCATAACGGAGCGCTTTACAGAGGTATACAACATTACAGATGCATAACGGAGCGCTTTACAGAGGGATACAACATTACAGATGCATAACAGAGCGCTTTACAGAGGTATACAACAGTACAGATGCATAACGGAGCGCTTTACAGAGGTATACAACATTACAGATGCATAACAGAGCGCTTTACAGAGGTATACAACAGTACAGATACATAACAGAGCGCTTTACAGAGGTATACAACAGTACAGATGCATGCCAGAGCGCTTTACAGAGGTATACAACAGTACAGATACATAACAGAGCGCTTTACAGAGGTATACAATATTACAGATATGTAACAGAGCGCTTTACAGAGGTATGAAACTGTACAGATGCATAACGGAGTGCTTTACAGAGGTATACAACAGTACAGATACATAACCAAGCGCTTTACAGAGGTGACAACAGAACAGATACATAACGGAGCGCTTTACAGAGGTATGCAACTGTACAGATGCATAACGGAGCGCTTTACAGAGGTATGCAACTGTACAGATGCATAACGGAGCGCTTTACAGAGGTATGCAACTGTACAGATGCATAACGGAGTGCTTTACAGAGGTATACAACAGTACAGATACATAACAGAGCGCTTTACAGAGGTATACAACATTACAGATACATAACAGAGCGCTTTACAGAGGTATACAACAGTACAGATACATAACAGAGCGCTTTACAGAGGTATGCAACTGTACAGTTGCATATACAACATTACAGATGCATAACGGAGCGCTTTACAGAGGTATACAACATTACAGATGCATAACGGAGCGCTTTACAGAGGTATACAACAGTACAGATGCATAACAGAGCGCTTTACAGAGGTATACAACAGTACAGATGCATAACAGAGCGCTTTACAGAGATATACAACAGTACAGATACATAACAGAGCGCTTTACAGAGGTATACAACAGTACAGATACATAACAGAGAGCTTTACAGAGGTATACAACATTACAGATACATAACAGGGCGCTTTACAGAGGTATACAACAGTACAGATACATAACAGAGCACTTTACAGAGGTACACAACAGTACAGATACATAACAGAGCGCTTTACAGAGGTATACAACATTACAGATACATAACAGAGCACTTTACAGAGGTATACAACAGTACAGATACATAACAGAGCGCTTTACAGAGGTATACAACATTACAGATGCGTATACAACATTACAGATGCGTATACAACATTACAGATGCATAACAGAGCGCTTTACAGAGGTATACAACATTACAGATACATAACAGAGCGCTTTACAGAGGAATACAACAGTACAGATACATAACAGAGCGCTTTACAGAGGTATACAACAGTACAGATACATAACAGAGCACTTTACAGAGGTATACAACATTACAGATACATAACAGAGCACTTTACAGAGGTACACAACAGTACAGATACATAACAGAGCGCTTTACAGAGGTATACAAAATTACAGATGCGTATACAACATTACAGATGCGTATACAACATTACAGATGCATAACAGAGCGCTTTACAGAGGTATACAACATTACAGATACATAACAGAGCGCTTTACAGAGGAATACAACAGTACAGATACATAACAGAGCGCTTTACAGAGGTATACAACAGTACAGATACATAACAGAGCGCTTTACAGAGGTATACATCATTACAGATACATAACAGAGCACTTTACAGAGGTACACAACAGTACAGATACATAACAGAGCGCTTTACAGAGGTATACAACATTACAGATGCGTATACAACATTACAGATGCGTATACAACATTACAGATGCATATCGGAGCGCTTTACAGAGGTATACAACATTACAGAGGCATAACGGAGTGCTTTTCTGAGGTATGCAACTGTACAGATGCATAACGGAGCGCTTTACAGAGGTATGCAACTGTGCAGATGCGTATACAACATTACAGATGCATAACAGAGCGCTTTACAGAGGTATACAACATTACAGATGCATAACGGAGAGCTTTACAGAGGCATACAACAGTACAGATGCATACCAGAGCACTTTACAGAGGTATACAATATTACAGATACGTAACAGAGCGCTTTACAGAGGTATGCAACTGGACAGATGCATAACGCAGTGCTTTACAGAGGTATACAACAGTACAGATACATAACCAAGCGCTTTACAGAGGTATACAACATTACAGATACGTAACAGAGCGCTTTACAGAGGTATGCAACTGGACAGATGCATAACAAAGTGCTTTACAGAGGTATACAACAGTACAGATACATAACCAAGCGCTTTACAGAGGTATACAACATTAGAGATATATAATAGAGCGCTTTACAGAGGTATACAACAATACAGATACATAACAGAGCACTTTACAGAGGTATAGAACAGTACAGATACATAACAGAGCGCTTTACAAAGGTATACAACAGTACAGATACATAACAGAGCGCTTTAGAGCGCTTTACAGAGGTATACAACATTACAGATGCGTATACAACATTACAGATGCATAACAGAGCACTCTACAGAGGTATGCAACTGTACAGATGCATAACGGAGCGCTTTACAGAGGTATGCAACTGTACAGATGGATAACGGAGCGCTTTACAGAGGTATGCAACTGTACAGATGCATAACGGAGCGCTTTACAGAGGTATGTAACTGTGCAGATGCGTATACAACATTACAGATGCATAACGGAGCGCTTTACAGAGGTATGCAACTGTACAGATGCAGAACAGAGCGCTTTACAGAGGTATGCAACTGTGCAGATGCATAACGGAGCGCTTTACAGAGGTATGCAACTGTGCAGATGCGTATACAACATTACAGATGCATAACGGAGCGCTTTACAGAGGTATACAACATTACAGATGCATAACGGAGCGCTTTACAGAGGGATAAAACATTACAGATGCATAACAGAGCGCTTTACAGAGGTATACAACTGTACAGATGCATAACGCAGCGCTTTACAGAGGTATGCAACTGTACAGATGCATAACAGAGCGCTTTACAGAGGTATACAACAGTACAGATACATAACAGAGCGCTTTACAGAGGTATACAACAGTACAGATGCATGCCAGAGCGCTTTACAGAGGTATACAACAGTACAGATACATAACAGAGCGCTTTACAGAGGTATACAATATTACAGATATGTAACAGAGCGCTTTACAGAGGTATGAAACTGTACAGATGCATAACGGAGTGCTTTACAGAGGTATACAACAGTACAGATACATAACCAAGCGCTTTACAGAGGTGACAACAGAACAGATACATAACGGAGCGCTTTACAGAGGTATGCAACTGTACAGATGCATAACGGAGCGCTTTACAGAGGTATGCAACTGTACAGATGCATAACGGAGCGCTTTACAGAGGTATGCAACTGTACAGATGCATAACGGAGTGCTTTACAGAGGTATACAACAGTACAGATACATAACAGAGCATTTTACAGAGGTGACAACAGAACAGATACATAACGGAGCGCTTTACAGAGGTATGCTACTGTACAGATGCCTAACGGAGCGCTTTACTGAGGTATGCAACTGTACAGATGCATAACAGAGCGCTTTACAGAGGTATGCAACTGTGCAGATGCGTATACAACATTACAGATGCATAACGGTGCGCTTTACAGAGGTATGCAACTGTACAGATGCATAACGGAGCGCTTTACAGAGGTATGCAACTGTACAGATGCATAACGGAGCATTTAAAGAGGTATGCAACTGTGCAGACGCGTATACAACATTACAGATGCATAACGGAGCGCTTTACAGAGGTATACAACATTACAGATGCATAACATAGCGCTTTACAGAGGTATACAACATTACAGATGCATAACAGAGCGCTTTACAGAGGTATACAACAGTACAGATACATAACAGAGCACTTTACAGAGGTATACAACAGTACAGATGCATAACAGAGCGCTTTACAGAGGTATACAACAGTACAGATACATAACTGAGCGCTCTACAGAGGTATACAACATTACAGATACATAACAGAGTGCTGTACAGAGGTATACAACAGTACAGATACATAACAGAGCGCTTTACAGAGGTATACAACAGTACAAATACATAACAGAGCGCTTTACAGAGGTATGCAACTGTACAGATGCGTATACAACATTACAGATGCATAACGGAGCGCTTTACAGAGGTATACAAGATTACAGATGCATAACAGAGCGCTTTACAGAGGTATACAGCAGTACTGATACATAACAGAGCGCTTTACAGAGGTATACAACAGTACAGATGCATAACAGAGCGCTTTACAGAGGTATACAACAGTACAGATACATAACAGAGCGCTTTACAGAGGTATACAACATTACAGATATATAATAGAGCGCTTTACAGAGGTATACAACAGTACAGATACATAACAGAGCACTTTACAGAGGTATACAACAGTACAGATACATAACAGAGCGCTTTACAAAGGTATACAACATTACAGATACATAATAGAGCACTTTACAGAGGTATACAACAGTACAGATACATAACAGAGCGCTTTAGAGCGCTTTACAGAGGTATACAACATTACAGATGTGTATACAACATTACAGATGCATAACAGAGCACTTTACAGAGGTATGCAACTGTACAGATGCATAACGGAGCGCTTTACAGAGGTATGCAACTGTACAGATGCATAACGGAGCGCTTTACAGAGGTATGTAACTGTGCAGATGTGTATACAACATTACAGATGCATAACGGAGCGCTTTACAGAGGTATGCAACTGTACAGATGCAGAACGGAGCGCTTTACAGAGGTATGAAACTGTACAGATGCATAACGGAGCGCTTTATAGAGGTATGCAACTGTACAGATGCATAACGGATCGCTTTACGGAGGTATGCAACTGTGCAGATGCGTATACAACATTACAGATGCATAACGGAGCGCTTTACAGAGGTATACAACAGTACAGATACATAACAGAGTGCTTTACAGAGGTATACAACATTACAGATACATAACAGAGCGCTTTACAGAGGTATACAACAGTACAGATACATAACAGACCGCTTTACAGAGGTATACAACAGTACAGATGCATAATGGAGCGCTTTACAGAGGTATACAACAGTACAGATGCATAACGGAGCGCTTTACAGAGGTATGTTACTGTGCAGGTGCGTATACAACATTACAGATGCATAACGGAGCGCTTTACAGAGGTATTCAACTGTACAGATGCATAACGGAGCGCTTTACAGAGGTATGCAACTGTACAGATGCGTAACGGAGCGCTTTACAGAGGTATGCAACTGTACAGATGCATAACGGAGCGCTTTACAGAGGTATGCAACTGTGCAGATGCATATACAACATTACAGATGCATAACGGAGAGCTTTACAGAGGTATACAACATTACAGATGCATAACGGAGCGCTTTACAGAGGTATACAACATTACAGATGCATAACAGAGCGCTTTACAGAGGTATACAACAGTACAGATGCATAACAGAGCGCTTTACAGAGGTATACAACAGTACAGATACATAACAGAGCACTTTACAGAGGTATACAACAGTACAGATACATAACAGAGAGCTTTACAGGGGTATACAACATTACAGATACATAACAGGGCGCTTTACAGAGGTATACAACAGTACAGATACATAACAGAGCGCTTTACAGAGGTATACAACAGTACAGATACATAACAGAGTGCTTTACAGAGGTATACAACATTACAGATACATAACAGAGCACTTTACAGAGGTATACAACAGTACAGATACATAACAGAGCGCTTTACAGAGGTATACAACATTACAGATGTGTATACAACATTACAGATGCGTATACAACATTACAGATGCATAACAGAGCGCTTTACAGAGGTATACAACATTACAGATACATAACAGAGCGCTTTACAGAGGAATACAACAGTACAGATACATAACAGAGCGCTTTACAGAGGTATACAACAGTACAGATACATAACAGAGCGCTTTACAGAGGTATACATCATTACAGATACATAACAGAGCACTTTACAGAGGTACACAACAGTACAGATACATAACAGAGCGCTTTACAGAGGTATACAACATTACAGATGCGTATACAACATTACAGATGCGTATACAACATTACAGATGCATATCGGAGCGCTTTACAGAGGTATACAACATCACAGAGGCATAACGGAGTGCTTTTCTGAGGTATGCAACTGTACAGATGCATAACGGAGCGCTTTACAGAGGTATGCAACTGTGCAGATGCGTATACAACATTACAGATGCATAACAGAGCGCTTTACAGAGGTATACAACATTACAGATGCATAACGGAGAGCTTTACAGAGGTATACAACAGTACAGATGCATACCAGAGCACTTTACAGAGGTATACAATATTACAGATACGTAACAGAGCGCTTTACAGAGGTATGCAACTGGACAGATGCATAACGGAGTGCTTTACAGAGGTATACAACAGTACAGATACATAACCAAGCGCTTTACAGAGGTATACAACATTACAGATACGTAACAGAGCGCTTTACAGAGGTATGCAACTGGACAGATGCATAACAAAGTGCTTTACAGAGGTATACAACAGTACAGATACATAACCAAGCGCTTTACAGAGGTATACAACATTAGAGATATATAATAGAGCGCTTTACAGAGGTATACAACAATACAGATACATAACAGAGCACTTTACAGAGGTATAGAACAGTACAGATACATAACAGAGCGCTTTACAAAGGTATACAACAGTACAGATACATAACAGAGCGCTTTAGAGCGCTTTACAGAGGTATACAACATTACAGATGCGTATACAACATTACAGATGCATAACAGAGCACTCTACAGAGGTATGCAACTGTACAGATGCATAACGGAGCGCTTTACAGAGGTATGCAACTGTACAGATGGATAACGGAGCGCTTTACAGAGGTATGCAACTGTACAGATGCATAACGGAGCGCTTTACAGAGGTATGTAACTGTGCAGATGCGTATACAACATTACAGATGCATAACGGAGCGCTTTACAGAGGTATGCAACTGTACAGATGCAGAACAGAGCGCTTTACAGAGGTATGCAACTGTACAGATGCATAACGGAGCGCTTTATGGAGGTATGCAACTGTGCAGATGCGTATACAACATTACAGATGCATAACAGAGCCCTTTACAGAGGTATACAACATTACAGATACATAACAGAGCGCTTTACAGAGGTATACAACAGTACAGATACATATCAGAGTGCTTTACAGAGGTATACAACATTACAGATACATAACAGAGCGCTTTACAGAGGTATACAACAGTACAGATGCATAACGGAGCGCTTTACAGAGGTATGTAACTGTGCAGATGTGTATACAACATTACAGATGCATAACGGAGCGCTTTACAGAGGTATGCAACTGTACAGATGCATAACGGAGCGCTTTACAGAGGTATGCAACTATACAGATGCGTAACGGAGCGCTTTACAGAGGTATGCAACTGTACAGATGCATAACGGAGCGCTTTACAGAGGTATGCAACTGTGCAGATGCGTACACAACATTACAGATGCATAACGGAGTGCTTTACAGAGGTATACAACAGTACAGATACATAACAGAGCGCTTTAGAGCGCTTTACAGAGGTATACAACATTACAGATGTGTATACAACATTACAGATGCATAACAGAGCACTTTACAGAGGTATGCAACTGTACAGATGCATAACGGAGCGCTTTACAGAGGTATGCAACTGTACAGATGCATAACGGAGCGCTTTACAGAGGTATGTAACTGTGCAGATGTGTATACAACATTACAGATGCATAACGGAGCGCTTTACAGAGGTATGCAACTGTACAGATGCAGAACGGAGCGCTTTACAGAGGTATGAAACTGTACAGATGCATAACGGAGCGCTTTATAGAGGTATGCAACTGTACAGATGCATAACGGATCGCTTTACGGAGGTATGCAACTGTGCAGATGCGTATACAACATTACAGATGCATAACGGAGCGCTTTACAGAGGTATACAACAGTACAGATACATAACAGAGTGCTTTACAGAGGTATACAACATTACAGATACATAACAGAGCGCTTTACAGAGGTATACAACAGTACAGATACATAACAGACCGCTTTCCAGAGGTATACAACAGTACAGATGCATAATGGAGCGCTTTACAGAGGTATACAACAGTACAGATGCATAACGGAGCGCTTTACAGAGGTATGTTACTGTGCAGGTGCGTATACAACATTACAGATGCATAACGGAGCGCTTTACAGAGGTATTCAACTGTACAGATGCATAACGGAGCGCTTTACAGAGGTATGCAACTGTACAGATGCGTAACGGAGCGCTTTACAGAGGTATGCAACTGTACAGATGCATAACGGAGCGCTTTACAGAGGTATGCAACTGTGCAGATGCATATACAACATTACAGATGCATAACGGAGAGCTTTACAGAGGTATACAACATTACAGATGCATAACGGAGCGCTTTACAGAGGTATACAACATTACAGATGCATAACAGAGCGCTTTACAGAGGTATACAACAGTACAGATGCATAACAGAGCGCTTTACAGAGGTATACAACAGTACAGATGCATAACAGAGCGCTTTACAGAGGTATACAACAGTACAGATACATAACAGAGCACTTTACAGAGGTATACAACAGTACAGATACATAACAGAGAGCTTTACAGGGGTATACAACATTACAGATACATAACAGGGCGCTTTACAGAGGTATACAACAGTACAGATACATAACAGAGCGCTTTACAGAGGTATACAACAGTACAGATACATAACAGAGTGCTTTACAGAGGTATACAACATTACAGATACATAACAGAGCACTTTACAGAGGTATACAACAGTACAGATACATAACAGAGCGCTTTACAGAGGTATACAACATTACAGATGTGTATACAACATTACAGATGCGTATACAACATTACAGATGCATAACAGAGCGCTTTACAGAGGTATACAACATTACAGATACATAACAGAGCGCTTTACAGAGGAATACAACAGTACAGATACATAACAGAGCGCTTTACAGAGGTATACAACAGTACAGATACATAACAGAGCGCTTTACAGAGGTATACATCATTACAGATACATAACAGAGCACTTTACAGAGGTACACAACAGTACAGATACATAACAGAGCGCTTTACAGAGGTATACAACATTACAGATGCGTATACAACATTACAGATGCGTATACAACATTACAGATGCATATCGGAGCGCTTTACAGAGGTATACAACATTACAGAGGCATAACGGAGTGCTTTTCTGAGGTATGCAACTGTACAGATGCATAACGGAGCGCTTTACAGAGGTATGCAACTGTGCAGATGCGTATACAACATTACAGATGCATAACAGAGCGCTTTACAGAGGTATACAACATTACAGATGCATAACGGAGAGCTTTACAGAGGTATACAACAGTACAGATGCATACCAGAGCACTTTACAGAGGTATACAATATTACAGATACGTAACAGAGCGCTTTACAGAGGTATGCAACTGGACAGATGCATAACGGAGTGCTTTACAGAGGTATACAACAGTACAGATACATAACCAAGCGCTTTACAGAGGTATACAACATTACAGATACGTAACAGAGCGCTTTACAGAGGTATGCAACTGGACAGATGCATAACAAAGTGCTTTACAGAGGTATACAACAGTACAGATACATAACCAAGCGCTTTACAGAGGTATACAACATTAGAGATATATAATAGAGCGCTTTACAGAGGTATACAACAATACAGATACATAACAGAGCACTTTACAGAGGTATAGAACAGTACAGATACATAACAGAGCGCTTTACAAAGGTATACAACAGTACAGATACATAACAGAGCGCTTTAGAGCGCTTTACAGAGGTATACAACATTACAGATGCGTATACAACATTACAGATGCATAACAGAGCACTCTACAGAGGTATGCAACTGTACAGATGCATAACGGAGCGCTTTACAGAGGTATGCAACTGTACAGATGGATAACGGAGCGCTTTACAGAGGTATGCAACTGTACAGATGCATAACGGAGCGCTTTACAGAGGTATGTAACTGTGCAGATGCGTATACAACATTACAGATGCATAACGGAGCGCTTTACAGAGGTATGCAACTGTACAGATGCAGAACAGAGCGCTTTACAGAGGTATGCAACTGTACAGATGCATAACGGAGCGCTTTATGGAGGTATGCAACTGTGCAGATGCGTATACAACATTACAGATGCATAACAGAGCCCTTTACAGAGGTATACAACATTACAGATACATAACAGAGCGCTTTACAGAGGTATACAACAGTACAGATACATATCAGAGTGCTTTACAGAGGTATACAACATTACAGATACATAACAGAGCGCTTTACAGAGGTATACAACAGTACAGATGCATAACGGAGCGCTTTACAGAGGTATGTAACTGTGCAGATGCGTATACAACATTACAGATGCATAACGGAGCGCTTTACAGAGGTATGCAACTGTACAGATGCATAACGGAGCGCTTTACAGAGGTATGCAACTATACAGATGCGTAACGGAGCGCTTTACAGAGGTATGCAACTGTACAGATGCATAACGGAGCGCTTTACAGAGGTATGCAACTGTGCAGATGCGTACACAACATTACAGATGCATAACGGAGTGCTTTACAGAGGTATACAACATTACAAATGCATAACAGAGCGCTTTACAGAGGTATACAACATTACAGATACATAACAGAGCGCTTTACAGAGGTATACAACAGTACAGATACATAACAGAGCGCTTTACAGAGGTATGCAACTGTACAGTTGCATATACAACATTACAGATGCATAACGGAGCGCTTTACAGAGGTATACAACATTACAGATGCATAACGGAGCGCTTTACAGAGGTATACAACAGTACAGATGCATAACAGAGCGCTTTACAGAGGTATACAACAGTACAGATGCATAACAGAGCGCTTTACAGAGATATACAACAGTACAGATACATAACAGAGCGCTTTACAGAGGTATACAACAGTACAGATACATAACAGAGAGCTTTACAGAGGTATACAACATTACAGATACATAACAGGGCGCTTTACAGAGGTATACAACAGTACAGATACATAACAGAGCACTTTACAGAGGTACACAACAGTACAGATACATAACAGAGCGCTTTACAGAGGTATACAACATTACAGATACATAACAGAGCACTTTACAGAGGTATACAACAGTACAGATACATAACAGAGCGCTTTACAGAGGTATACAACATTACAGATGCGTATACAACATTACAGATGCGTATACAACATTACAGATGCATAACAGAGCGCTTTACAGAGGTATACAACATTACAGATACATAACAGAGCGCTTTACAGAGGAATACAACAGTACAGATACATAACAGAGCGCTTTACAGAGGTATACAACAGTACAGATACATAACAGAGCACTTTACAGAGGTATACAACATTACAGATACATAACAGAGCACTTTACAGAGGTACACAACAGTACAGATACATAACAGAGCGCTTTACAGAGGTATACAAAATTACAGATGCGTATACAACATTACAGATGCGTATACAACATTACAGATGCATAACGGAGCGCTTTACAGAGGTATACAACATTACAGAGGCATAACGGAGTGCTTTACAGAGGTATACAACAGTACAGATGCATAACGGAGCGCTTTACTGAGGTATGCAACTGTACAGATGCATAACGGAGCGCTTTACAGAGGTATGCAACTGTGCAGATGCGTATACAACATTACAGATGCATAACGGAGCGCTTTACAGAGGTATACAATATTACAGATGCATAACGGAGCGCTTTACAGAGGTATACAACATTACAGATGCATAACAGAGCGCTTTACAGAGGTATACAACAGTACAGATACATAACACAGCGCTTTACAGAGGTATACAACAGTACAGATGCATACCAGAGCGCTTTACAGAGGTATACAATATTACAGATACGTAACAGAGTGCTTTACAGAGGTATGCAACTGGACAGATGCATAACGGAGTGCTTTACAGAGGTATACAACAGTACAGATACATAACAGAGCACTTTACAGAGGTGACAACAGAACAGATACATAACGGAGCGCTTTACAGAGGTATGCAACTGTACATATGCATAAGGGAGCGCTTTACGGAGGTATGCAACTGTACAGATGCATAACGGAGCACTTTACAGAGGTATGCAACTGTGCAGATGCGTATACAACATTACAGATGCATAAGGGAGCGCTTTACAGAGGTATGCAACTGTACAGATGCATAACGGAGCGCTTTACAGAGGTATGCAACTGTACAGATGCATAACGGAGCATTTAAAGAGGTATGCAACTGTGCAGACGCGTATACAACATTACAGATGCATAACGGAGCGCTTTACAGAGGTATACAACATTACAGATGCATAACATAGCGCTTTACAGAGGTATACAACATTACAGATGCATAACAGAGCGCTTTACAGAGGTATACAATAGTACAGATACATAACAGAGCACTTTACAGAGGTATACAACAGTACAGATGCATAACAGAGCGCTTTACAGAGGTATACAACAGTACAGATACATAACTTAGCGCTTTACAGAGGTATACAACATTACAGATACATAACAGAGCGCTTTACAGAGGTATACAACAGTACAGAACCATAACAGAGCGCTTTACAGAGGTATACAACAGTACAGATACATAACAGAGCGCTTTACAGAGGTATGCAACTGTACAGATGCGTATACAACATTACAGATGCATAACGGAGCGCTTTACAGAGGTATACAACATTACAGATGCATAACAGAGCACTTTATAGAGGTATACAGCAGTACTGATACATAACAGAGCGCTTTACAGAGGTATACAACAGTACAGATGCATAACAGAGCGCTTTACAGAGGTATACAACAGTACAGATACATAACAGAGCGCTTTACAGAGGTATACAACATTACAGATACATAACAGAGCGCTTTACAGAGGTATACAACAGTACAGATACATAACAGAGCACTTTACAGAGGTATACAACAGTACAGATACATAACAGAGCGCTTTACAAAGGTATACAACATTACAGATACATAATAGAGCACTTTACAGAGGTATACAACAGTACAGATACATAACAGAGCGCTTTAGAGCGCTTTACAGAGGTATACAACATTACAGATGCGTATACAACATTACAGATGCATAACAGAGCACTTTACAGAGGTATGCAACTGTACAGATGCATAACGGAGCGCTTTACAGAGGTATGCAACTGTACAGATGCGTAACGGAGCGCTTTACAGAGGTATGCAACTGTACAGATGCATAACGGAGTGCTTTACAGAGGTATGTAACTGTGCAGATGCGTATACAACATTACAGATGCATAACGGAGCGCTTTACAGAGGTATGCAACTGTACAGATGCAGAACAGAGCGCTTTACAGAGGTATGCAACTGTACAGATGCATAACAGAGCGCTTTACAGAGGTATGCAACTGTACAGATGCATAACGGAGCGCTTTATAGAGGTATGCAACTGTGCAGATGCGTATACAACATTACAGATGCATAACGGAGCGCTTTACAGAGGTATACAACAGTAAAGATACATAACAGAGCGCTTTACAGAGGTATACAACAGTACAGATGCATAACAGAGCGCTTTACAGAGGTATACAACAGTACAGATACATAACAGAGCGCTTTACAGAGGTATACAACATTACAGATACATAACAGAGCGCTTTACAGAGGTATACAACAGTACAGATACATAACAGAGCGCTTTACAGAGGTATACAACAGTACAGATACATAGCAGAGTGCTTTACAGAGGTATACAACAGTACAGATACATAACAGAGCGCTTTACAGAGGTATACAACATTACAGATGCGTATACAACATCACAGATACATAACAGAGCACTTTACAGAGGTATGCAACTGTCCAGATGCATAACAGAGCGCTTTACAGAGGTATGCAACTGTACAGATGCATAACAGAGCGCTTTACAGAGGTATGTAACTGTGCAGATGAATATACAACATTACAGATGCATAACGGAGCACTTTACAGAGGTATGC
The DNA here is from genome assembly GCF_040938575.1 of Ambystoma mexicanum. Taxonomy (NCBI): domain Eukaryota; kingdom Metazoa; phylum Chordata; class Amphibia; order Caudata; family Ambystomatidae; genus Ambystoma; species Ambystoma mexicanum. The sequence continues at coordinate 107,988,958 of NC_090939.1, read as the reverse complement.
AACTGTACAGATGCATAACGGAGCGCTTTACAGAGGTATGGAACTGTACAGATGCGTAACGGAGCACTTTACAGAGGTATGCAACTGTACATATGCATAACGGAGCGCTTTACAGAGGTATGCAACTGTACAGATGCATAACGGAGCGCTTTACAAAAGTATGCAACTGTGCAGATGCGTATACAACATTACAGATGTATAACAGAGCGCTTTACAGAGGTATACAACATTACAAATGCATAACAGAGCGCTTTACAGAGGTATACAACATTACAGATACATAACAGAGCGCTTTACAGAGGTATACAACAGTACAGATACATAACAGAGCGCTTTACAGAGGTATGCAACTGTACAGTTGCGTATACAACATTACAGATGCATAACAGAGCGCTTTACAGAGGTATACAACAGTACAGATACATAACAGAGTGCTTTACAGAGGTATACAACAGTACAGATGCATAACAGAGCGCTTTACAGAGGTATACAACAGTACAGATACATAACAGAGCGCTTTACAGAGGTATACAACAGTACAGATACATAACAGAGCGCTTTACAGAGGTGTACAACATTACAGATACATAACAGGGCGCTTTACAGAGGTATACAACAGTACAGATACATTACAGAGTGCTTTACAGAGGTATACAACAGTACAGATACATAACAGAGCGCTTTACAGAGGTATACAACATTACAGATACATAACAGAGCGCTTTACAGAGGTATACAACATTACAGATGCGTATACAACATTACAGATGCGTATACAACATTACAGATGCATAACAGAGCGCTTTACAGAGGTATACAACATTACACATACATAACAGAGCGCTTTACAGAGGAATACAACAGTACAGATACATAACAGAGCGCTTTACAGAGGTATACAACAGTACAGATACATAACAGAGCGCTTTACAGAGGTATACAACATTACAGATACATAACAGAGCGCTTTACAGAGGTACACAACAGTACAGATACATAACAGAGCGCTTTACAGAGGTATACAACATTACAGATGCGTATACAACATTACAGATGCGTATACAACATTACAGATGCATAATGGAGCGCTTTACAGAGGTATACAACATTACAGAGGCATAACGGAGTGCTTTACAGAGGTATACAACAGTACAGATGCATAACAGAGCGCTTTACAGAGGTATACAACATTACAGATGTGTATACAACATTACAGATGTATAACGGAGCGCTTTACAGAGGTATACAACATTACAGATGCATAACAGAGCACTTTACAGAGGTATGATATGATAGGTTAATACCCAGAGGTTTCTAAGCGTGGACCTGTGGATCGAACCTGTGGTGCTCTGTGTCGTCTTGCTTCCACGGAGAGCAAATTGCCCCTGAGCTATCCTCCAGTACAACAATACAGGTGCATCACGGAGCGCTTTTCAAAGGTATATATACAACAATACAGATACATAAATTGTTTTATGATTGTACGGGTAGTATTGCTCAGTGGTAAGGGCTACTCTTTTATGATTGTACGGGTAGTATTGCTCAGTGGTAAGGGCTCCTCTTGGAAAACGACGCAGAGCAACACAAGTGCGGATCCCGGGTCCGTGCTTAGAAACCTTTTCGTTATTAAGCGCGTTATAAAAGAACAATTATAAATGAATTATGATGTAAATTTATGCGCTTTTTATAGCGGAGTAGCACAACTGCAATATTTTTTCCCCCTAAGCAAGTGTGTCATCAAAATTAACCCTGTAATTCAGCACCCAGTTTCGATATTTCAAAGGAAACAGGGAGCCATATTGCTGAAAGTTTGCACTAAAAACTCCCCAAGTGCAACAAGCCTTATATTTCCATGCATGTTTTCACTGCTCTATGCTTGTTTTTCACCAGCAGTTTCCTTGTGTGCCCTTTTGCTCGATGCGTTTTACACCGATTTTTTATTTTACTCGGGTCCTCCCTCACAAAACCCATCGAACCCACCACCCCAGGTCGTCACAACCCCCCCCCCCTGCCACAACCCCCACACACACATAACACATTTTTAATAAAAGGAAGAATATGTGAAAACACATTGAGCGCAAAGGACGTACACGCAAGGAAACTGACAACGAAATACAAAGCATTGCTCTATGCACTCAGGCAGTGTGCGTGCTACTCATGGTCCTTTGCCCTGGTGCAAAAATGCATTGAGAGAATATGCCCACATTGCCTTGGCATGGGTAGGCCGATGGGGACTGAAACTTCCCCAATGTTCTTTCAGGGCAAACCGGAAAGCCACCCAACACCAGTGGTCGAAGTGGGCGGGAGCAGTTGGGAGCGCCTTACTTTTTATTTTTACGTTTCACTGTTGCTATACTTTTATTTTAAAAAGAAACAGTTCTGGAAGGGTTTACTTTTAAAATAAAAGTGTAGGAAGAAGTTTAAACTTGAACTTCTGTGATCTGCACTGAACAGTCCCTTAAACAGCAGGCCCATGTTGTTTGGGGGTTTAGATTGGGCGTGGGAGGGGGCGTGATGGGGTTTGTGGAGAGCGGGGCTGGCCAGTGCACTGAACAGTCCCTTAAAGAGCAGGCGCATGTGTTTGGGGGTTTGGGTAGTGCGTGGGAGGGGGCGTGGCGATGTGGTTTGTGGAGAGTGGGGGCAGGCCAGCAGGGAAGATAGTTCCACTACTTTTTTTTCGCTCACTTCGACCACTGCCCAACGCTCTAGACAGCAGCACACGCCTGCAGGCGACGGAGGGATACTCCATCTTATGGTTACGCACTGCCTGCGTGGAGCCCCACACATTGAAGGAAGACGTAATGACACAAATGATGTCATTGCGTTTAGCAAATACAGATATGGTGCATGCACTAGGCAGGGCCCAGAGTTACTGAGATACACTAATCCTCACTGTGTGTGTCTGTTCTTTGTAGGATCACCACATGTTGCAGATTTTTGGGGACAGTCCAAGATTTCAGCCCTCGGTCCCTGTTTTACCTGTATCCCCAAAAGTATCCAAGATGTTTGCTGATATTTACCAATTGTCCCCAATTTCTGTAGACATTTCGAGGGCAAAACCTTGATTTCAAATTTGATTTTTTAAAGACGGTAAGAGGGGTAAAGCAGGGGTGCCCCCTAGCACCGGCACTGTACAATGCATATATGGCCGACTTCAAAGAGTACGGAGATAGAGTCCGGATGTTCCCTCCGACATTGGGATCCAGCAAAATTTCACGCTTGCTATATGCGGACAATATAATTCTCTTTGATGTAACTCCAATCGGCCTCCAGAGACAGATAAACAACCTCGACTACTATCTTAAAGAGAACAATCTCTTGATGAATCAGGAAAAGACCAAAATCATGACTTTGGGAGGAAACGAAAGGAAGTCGGAGAAATTCACATGGGCGGTAAATAACATCAAAATTGAATTGGTAGACACCTTCAAATATTTGGGAGTTATCATCAACAAGAACAGCAAAGAAAAATTGATGCAGGAGAACATCATGTCTAAGGCGAGACTTCTTATTTCCCAATCTCGGGCAATACTGAAAAAATACGGAAAATTCACTTTGGCCCCTGTGGTGACCTTCTATAAGGCCAAAGCGATCCCGACGCTCACGTATGGGGCAGAAGCCTTACCGAACATGCCAACATCCTTCTGGTCAAAAGTGGAAGGTTTCTATTGGAGAAAGGTCCTTAATCTTCCCGATTCGCTACCAATGGTGATAATAAGAAGGGAACTTTCTCTACAATCTTTGACCTCTATTGTCTCTCGTAACGAAGTAATGTTATTCAGAAAGTGCCTACTCCCAAGTCCTCCACGGATCATGCAAGAAATCCAGTACGAAATCCGGTCTGGATCATGTAAAATGCTCACAAGTTGGGCGGCAAAGATCGACTCAATATTAGTGAGCGCTGGAAGTTCTAAAGACGAACTAATTTATAACCCCGCCAAGGTGAAATCTCGACTTCTAAATCAAGATTGGATTGACACTTTGGAAAAAGCTGCCGCCTCAAAACTGTTTAAAGACCTTCCTCCACAGTTGTCTAAAGTGAACGAGCTCAAGCCTTACTTATTAAGAGGACCGGACTCCAAACTCATGATGAATTTCTTAAGAATTCGTCTTAATATCCTTCACACAAGGGAAGTCCGAAGCCGTAGAAAATTGGCCCCGGACGAAGCATGCAGATTCTGCAAGAAGTTAGAGATGGCTGAAACCATAAGACACCTCCTGCTCAACTGCCTAGGTGTTACGGGCCCCCGCCAGAGACATCTGGGCCACTTGTTCAAAAACCTATATGTTTATGAGGAAGAGGAATGGTGGTGCCGGCTCCTAAGTGGGGAAAAGACTACCTGGGTGATCGCGGTGGTAGGCTTTTTTCGAGAGATTGATCTGCTTACCTGATCGCAGATATGGACGGGCAGGATAGCCAGCTGGATGTCATCACCCTGCCACTTCCGTGGGGGTCGTGGACCCTGTTCTTGATCCCGGCACTGTATCAGATAGGGAACTAAGTGTGGAATGCAGAATAGGACAAAGAAAGATTCCGCGCCGCACTGTTTGTGGGGAACTCGAACAGTTAATGTGGGCACCGTATCTTTATTTTGTAAAAATTGTATTATACAATTAAATCAAATTTTAAAAATTTTTTTAAAAAAATTGATTTTTTGCTTTCTTTTGCCCCTCGGGTCACTAATTTCTTATCTTCACCTTCTCCAACAGGGTGATCCTTTTCATTTCCACTCATCCCATATTCCTACTTCTCCTTCTCTGATGCAATCACGTCTAGACTATTCGAATTCTCTCCCTCTTGGCCTGGTTCCCAGCTGCAATGACCCCAGATTCCTCAACATTCTACCACCATCTTGCTTTTGGTCCTCGATGCTCTGCCCAGATCACCAAATCTCTCATTGATCTGCAGTGGCTGCTGACTAAGCAGGAATCTGTGCCCCGTTGAGCTCCTGCATGGTTCGCGCTACTGTATTTTTCAACGCTAACTTAAAACCTGGCTTTTTACCTAAGGTTGTGGATGTTAACTCTCATTCTCTCACTGAAGGCAGTGCTTAGGAACCACATTGTGGTGTGTGCATGCTTAACAAGAGGCAATCGAACACGAAGAAACAATATGGTAGAATGTAAGGACTTCTTGCCATTGGTTACAGGCAGCATTTTCCCGGGCATTGCACGTGAAAGATACGGGGGCACCGGTCTCCTCTCAGCCTTAGCAGTTCAAAGAGTGGGCTGAATTCCAGGTGGCTAAAATCACATCCCAAACACTGGAAAGCCACATTTTAAGAGCAGCGGGGTAAGGAAGGCCTGCACCTCATTTTCCTAGACAATGGGCCTCATTACAGGTCTGTCGGTAACCGTGCCGGTTATACCAGCCTGTTGCCACCAGCCCCGTAAACAGTTACTGGCACCTGACTTGCCGGTAACACCGGGGGATTACAACCCCGGCGGCCGGGAAGTCAGGCGCCGGTAAAATTATGTTCCCCAGTATTGGACTCTATGGGAGTGGAGTCCACGGAAACATCAACGCTGTTAATAACGGTGCCGGTGCTTCTGTGAAACTGCGGGAGGGTGCCGTTCCGCCCGGCAAGTCAGACCTGCCGGGCGGGATGGCAGCCACCCGCAGACTTGTAGTGTACTTTGCCGGTCTGGAAACAACGTTACCGGTAAGCTCACCGGCATCCGTTGTTTCTGGACTGGCAAGGTTATAATGAGGCCCATTGTCTTAAGGCCAACCTCTAAGGATTCTACCTTCTAAGCCTGTACCTTCCGCACAAGCCTTCCCCTCATACTGAAAACAGACCCTGTTTCCACTTCATAAATGACTAGCTGCACTGCTGAGCTTTACTTTTGTGCACAAAGTGATATTTTTGGGAAGCAGATTGTAATCATATGAAAGAAATTCAAATATTCAGTTTCACATGCATTTCATATTCAGCCGTTTCCGGGTGAAGCATGCCCAGCCTATGCGCAGCTTCCAAAATCATCATCGTTATTGTGAAGTAGCCCCTCTTAGTCTGGACAGGGAACATTCACATTATAGCCTTAGGGTCCCCTTCTGCTCTGAAGACCCCAAGAGACACTGGAGTCAGGAGAAGCCTGGACAAGAAAGCCCCATAGGGTAGAGGGAGCTGGAAGCGCCCTCCAGGCACAACCAAACCAGCCTCAGGGAAAATAAGCTAATTCACTTAAAGGGAACTAAGGTGCAACATTGTGAGAGCTGTGACAATGGGATTGTTACAAGTATCCCTGGCCATGCTACTCGAGCAGGAATTATTTGTTGCAGTTTTCCGGTTTCTTGGTTTACAGGATCCCCAGAAATACAATCCCCACATGACCCTGAGCTCATGGCACAATCAGGAGCAACCCAAACCCATCACACAGTTGCAAGAAAGGCACCCAAGCACCACTCAGGGGGAGGAAGGAACAGGCTTTATAAGGCAGCCATTCCAGTGAGTCTCTGTCACATCTGGTGAGTGCTTGAAGGAGGAGAGCTGCTGCCCTGGGCGGCCAAACAGAGCTGGAAAGAGGAGAGCAGCAGATCCTGGGAAACCTGGGAAAGACTCTCTGAGTGGAATGCAAGGACAGCGACCCTTGGGGAGAAGACTCTTGTGTGGCGTAAGGAGGTAAGGAGGTAGACGTGTGGTACAGAGAGGAGGCAGAGCTTATCTGAAAGGTACAGCATGCACCATCTTAGGAGGGAGTTAGTTAGAGTGCCAGGGACGATAGGGCTCTTGGTACATTGTTGTAAACCATAGATAGATGGCTACCGCCTTGGAGAGGAGGCTATCGGATAGCGGGAGGATATCTGGTGCAGGATATCAGCAGTATAAGGAAGGAGATGAATGAGGATAGTTTGCCATTGAGGGAGGAGGAAGGTATCACACTGGACAGGAAGGAGAGCAATACAGCTAGGCAAGGGAAGGACAGGATACGATGTCCATGTGTGTGCCCTCTGAGGACCACAGGCGTGCTGCGCGCTATAAAAACTAAAAATAAATAAATACATCTGTGAGAAGGTCGAGGGGGGACAATGGTTACGAGAGACAAACAGGAGAGGCTTCTATGCCAAGCTTAGCACAGCACCCGAAACAATCTCGCAAGTGGCGACCATGGGCCACGTCGGGTGAGAAGGAGCCACCCCTCTGCCCGGAGAGGAACCGGAGAAAAAGGCCAAGGAGGCACCACTCGCCTGTACCACCAACACGTCTGCCCGCCTTTGGAGCTGGGACCTGGGGTAACTTGCAGCTCAAAGGGGTAGGTCAGAGGATCCAATTAACTCTTCCACGGAAGCCCAAGACACGGTCCATGAAAAGGAAGCATGTTGATCAATACCACTTTTGGGTCTGGGACACACGGAGATTCCTGGTGACATTAATGTTGCTATCAACTGGATTTGATTTGTGTTGGACTTTTAACATTGCATGAAGAACCCCTTTGAAACAAGAGAGGAAACCCTGTTGTGGGGGCATTTGAGCACACTCCTGCCCCTCTCGCACAGGATTTCCAGCCCTTCAGAGCTATTATCCTGATCCCTTGTTTTAATAAGTTGGCAAGCAATTTGAAAGCTTACGTTACTTTGAGTAGTTCCTTTTTAATAAAACCATTACATTTCACTTTCTGTGTCCAAGTCTCTGTTATGGGAATACAGTGATGGACTGTCAATCAAGCGGCCCATCACAGTGTGGAGGAAATAGTTGCTAGTAAGGAATATTGCATACATGTCTCTAAAATCAGTCATGCTGAATGGAAATTGTGTTTTGTGTTTGGCAAATACTGATTTCTTTTCTTCAGTGTTGCAGAGCAAAGATCTTGCAAATGAGAAAGCAGAATCATAGGTGCTTCAGCACAACCAAGCCTCCTGATAATACTTCATTATATTTAACTGCAAGAAAACACATTTGCCATATTATCAGTCAAGGCCTCTTCGAAACCACTTCTTTGCTTCTGCTCCAGCATAAGCCTGGACCTTTCTACTCAATGTACTCCGGTGTAGTAGTTTAGAGGAGAGAGATGCAAATGTTCTCAGAGGGGAGCGTAACATTTCCTGCACTTTTTGTCATTTAAAAAGGGCCCCCCTCTCGAAATAAAGGCTGTTGTACTTGTATGTTTCAAGCAGGGGGTATTTTCCTATTAGCCTATTTGACCTAAAACAATTGACCTAATTGCCAATTTGATTGACGTTTGCATGGGTGATTTGGCCTTCAGGGGCAATTTGGTCGCATATATTGCAGAATACCAACCCTGGAGAGCAGGGGTTGGGTGGGTTTCCCCCACTCCCTATGTGTGATATTTTGCAATTTTGAGGGTTCGGGCGTGTCCCCCACTTCCTTAAAATTGGAGTCCAGGGAATGCCAAAAAAATGCATGTGTGTTTAAATTCGGCCCAAGCAGATGAATTGCGGTCAGTTTGCCACCATAAAAAAAAAGAATGTTTGGTCAAACAGACCCAAACCAATCAGGGCACACAAACAGCACCACTGTTGATGTATTTAAACGTGTGCTTGTTAGAATTGGCTATCAAAGGTGCCCATATTGGTGGCAAAGGGATCCTTCAACGGGGGTAGAATCCTGAATTGATGATGCTGGGAGAAAGGGGACTTGCACTCAGAAAGGGACCCACATTAGATTATCTGAGGAGAAGGGTTATTCCCTGAGAGAGTACTCCTCGTGTGACTGTGAGCTTCTGCTGCAAGGATTCTGTACTGCTGGTGCGGGTGTGGGGGGAGCGTGTATGTGCATCACTGACTGGAGGAGAGACAGGGCTAGACACTGAGATCAGGGGTTAAAGTAGGAAGAGACACGTACTTCAGGAAGGATGTCAAGGGAGTGCAGTTAAATATATATGGCTCTTGGGAAGATTTAGGAGACTGATAATATTGCCCAGTTTGAGAAAATCTGCACAATACTTAATCACGTGCACCGAGACCAGACTGTCTTTAAAATTTAGTTTTAAAGAAGTACCCGGAACTATGGGCTGGAATTGTGTATCCTGTTTCTCAGAGGAACCTACAAAAAGGAGAAATTCCGATACTTTGGAAGAAGTCCATCCTCATCCCAGTTCACAAGAAGGTTCCCCCGGAGCGATCCACCTAATTATCGACTTCTTGCAATATTGGACGCTCCTGGGAAGCTCTTCCATTTCATACTTGAGGAACTTTCCGTGTGGGTTAAGGATGCTCAGTTTCTCCCGATGCAGCAAATAGGCTTCAGGAAAGGTATGAGCACCACCTGTAAAATCTGGACGGTGCAACAGCTGACGGTTACTGTACTTGCCAACAGATCTCCTTTATACTTGGCGTTCATTGATTTTTCCAGCACTTTTGATAGGGTTAAAAGGGATGGGCTTAACTGAATGGGGTATACGCCGATCACAAGTGGATCTTATAAAACAATTCTACATAGAAACTGTAGTTATGGTTAGAATTAGGCATGTTGCACAGCCTGTTCAGACCTTGGATGGACTGAAACAGGGGGTGTGCCTTCTCCCCTCCTTTACAATCTTCATACGGCTGATGTGGCGAGAGTTTTTGATAACTGTAATCATTTTCCGCCAAGATTGTTGTTAACTCCCATATCATGGTTGAATTATGCTGACAATATTGTTTTCATCGGCAAAACCCCTATCAGCTTAGATACAGCGAACCCTAACAGCATTGTATGAGCACTCTATGGAGAATAATTTGAAAATGAATGAAGCCAAGTCAAAGATAATGATTGGAGGAGTCAAACGGGGTTGATTGGGATTCAGGTGGAAGATAGGGGTGCAGGTCTTAGAGGAAGTGGAATCCCATGTATATTTGGGTGTTCCTTTGACCTCCTCGTTATCCTCAAAACTACTATTTGACACTGAAACCCTTGAGTACATTCGGGGTTCAATAAATCATTTGTTCAGCATATGGGTGGCGATTTTATCGAGGGCATGCTTACAGTTTGCAAGGCAGGTATGGTACCATCTATAATCTATGCCTTGAAGACCTACTCTGAAGAAGAATCACATTGGCTTGATGCCCTAGAGGGGTCATTGTGGTGTAGAAAGATGGGCCTCCCTCAGTCCTTACCTGTGGCAGCCCTGCAAATGGAGCTTGGCTTGGTTGGGTTAACAACACAAATTAAGATCAAAAGATCTCTTTGCATTTGAAAATAAAGATAATGGAACAACTATTTTAAGGTGGAACTATGAGCATAGGGCCAATTTATGCCAAGTCTCATAGTCTATGGAAAATATGAGGGATGCCTGAGAGGCTTTTCACAGGGGAAATAGGCTGGGTGGGGGATGATGCTCCGTTTAGCTACACAATTGCAAGAAGAACACTAATTGGTAAAGCTGTGATAGAGCTAAGAACAGAGTCTGTGTACACCGGAAGTCCTCGCTGAAAGAATATGCTACCCAGTCTTTCCCCTTTCTTGAACCAGTGAACTACCTTAAACACACAATTGACCAAGGATTATGCCATTTTATTATGTGCTTACATTTTAACTTGCGGCCCAAAACAATGTTGATGGGCCCACGTAAACATATCCCCAAGGAAGAGAGAACGTGCAGAATGTCTGGGGCTTCGTTAGAAACTATTAGACATCTCCGGACTACATACGTTACAAGATATATACATACTTCATTATCATCATTCTGTTGGTCGTATAGAGGATATAGCTGCAGATCAATTTTGGACCACAATTGTCGGTCCCGAATCAAGGGTTATCACAAATGCTGCATTTGTTGAATGGAGATATGTTATTACAAATTTTAAAGAATTAATTTTCTTTGAGTAGGAAGATTTGAGTGTATGTTTGGTAATCTATGTAATTTAAGTTTGATACTTTTATATTCTATAATATTTTGTCAGTTGTTTTTAATGTATTTTATTTGTAGTTTTCGGGTTTACGTTGTAAACAAATACATGCAATAAAAATACATTTTTGTTTTGCCTTGTGTGCAAAATAACTTGTTGGAACAGAAATATGCTAATGAATTGATATCCTTGAACCTTTATTCGGCCATATTGCTGGTAATAGAAGGCTGATAGTAAAAACTATTTTGCAGGGATTACAGCTTTTGCAGATGGGGCGGGTGCAATGGCATACGTTGGCAAGGATTAGAAGGGTACACAGGAAATCCTATGTTAAAAAAAAGAGTTGAAACAGCAGGGCAGCCACTGCTGGCATGTTTAACAGCAGCATTCTGCTGCCCTCTGTATGACCTAGATCCCTAGGGAGGTTGTGAGTTATTGCGATGTTGTTGGTTCTAGCTATGTAAGAACAATGATTGTGGAGTGCTTTTGTGTAATCTTTACCACTTGCAGTATTTTCATAGGGTGTTATGACATATAGAACAAGGACTGTAGGTTGTGATGAGGAGTTGAAGTTAAGGGGGAAGTGTAAGTTGGAATAGTCAGTGTGAAGGGCTAGGGTTGAATGGGCTAGGTGTGAACGGTAAGGAGTAAAAGGCACAGTGAAATTTGATAAAGGGTAGTAGGTGAGGAGCTTGATGAGAATTGTTTAGGGGCAAAGGTTTGTGGGACAATTGATTATTAAAAATGGGTTCCGGGAACGGTCCCAAAGATGAAATAATTTTCAGGGAAATTCTTTAATACTGCCCACTCCACATCTAGTGTCCTCGACCTCGAGAGGCATACCCACGCCTGCAGCTGCCCACGGCACTTCTAAGAAGCCCTCTTCATGCTCTAGATGAACCACTACTCACCACCACATCATTATGCCGCTATGCACCCACAGCATATCTGATTTATCCACAAGCAGCCATCCTACCGCCGCTCAAAGCCTTCTCCATAAAGACCACTCTTCAAACTTCACACCCATTTCTGGCGCAGAAACACTGATTGAAAAGTGTGCAGTACCAGGCTTTGTGACTGCCAAGCCTTATGTGGGCCCCTCCCGCATCGCCAGACATAGAGCTAGAACATGGTCTCACCACACCAGACCCAGAACTAGGACACGGGTGCCGATGCGCCACACCAATGCTGGCACACACCGCCAGCCCTCACCACCCACCAGGAATGTTATTATTACAGCCATCAGGGAAGTATCCTAGTCACCCTCCCCCAGGACACCCTCTTGCCTCCTCACAAACAATAAGATACCCTAAAATGTACACTCATTAACGCTAACACAATAGAAGCCCACGCAATTGATGTACATGACCTCATACAAGAACAACAACTTGACATTCTTGCAATCACAGAATCTTGGCTATATGACGCCTCAGGTCCACTGCTATCCATAGCCACCCCGTCCAGTTACACCATCATCAGAACTGACCGCCAAAACGCCATTGGAGGTGGGGTAGCCCTCATAGCCAGAATCTCACTCCAGATCAGATCTGCACCCACTACCATCACCCCTGGCCTCGAAATGCTACTCCTCAATCTAAACACAACCCCACAAACCACATACAACATTCTCTTGCTCCACCCACCCTGACCTTGACTTACCCCTTCCCATCACTCCACTCATGAAAACTCACAACAAAATTCATTATCCTGGAAACAATTACTCCTCTGACCTCAAAGCCTCTGCACTCGCACTAGCTCTAGAAGAGATGAATTTCACACAACTCATCAACTCTCCAACACATATTAAAGGACGAACCCATGACTGGATTCTGACAGCTAATGCAACTATTGATATTGCCTCCATCAATCCCATATCATGGTCCAATCACTTCTGCATACAATTTAACCTCTCTATTGCTGCTCCAGCCATGGCCCAGAACTCCAGATTAAGCCCAATACTTGTTAGGAATACCCGCAACCTGATGCACAAGGTCTTAAAACCAATTCCCTTGGCATCACTTAAACCCTACACCTTCGCCAACAAAACCCCTCTGGACATAGCCAACCAATACCGTGATTACCTACGTCACATCATGGACCTGCATGCCCCTATCACCGCGAATACTCCCAAAACCTCACCTACCCAACAATTCCTGGTTCTCTGAAGAGCTAGTTTCCCTACGCCGAAATAAAAGAGCACTCCTTTACAAAAAGCACCCAACCCCTGACAACTTCCAGGCCCTCGCCACTGCCTCCCACATCTACAAAACCACAGTGGTGTCCCACAAATCTAACTCACGTAATGACCGCATTTCCAACACAGGCTCTAACACCAATTAACTATTCTCCATTCTAAGAGAGCTAGAGACTCCCATTCCCATCATATCCACAATCCAGACTGACAAAGCGTGGTGTACCACGATTCAAGATGCCCTAACACACAAAATTGAGTCACTGCATGACAAAATATGTGCAAACAAAGCAACCCTGGCAACTAAAACCAACACATACATGCCCAATCCGCCCCATTTAAGTTTATTCAAGTTACGCAAGAACAAGTGTTAACTACCATTCTCACACTCAAGCCCTCTAACTGCCAAGTAAATGCCTGCCCACTTAGTCAAGCTATGCTCTCCCACATTGGCACCCATCATCACAGACTTTGCCAAGACCTCCCTCTCCACTAACCACGTTCCTGTGAACATCAAAGCAGCATGGATCACCCCCATCTAAAAAAACACCCTCAATCCCTCCATTCCCATGAACTACTGCCCCATTACCACAGTCCCATAGCTTCTAGCTCTCCTATGTTGAACTACAGTAGTGCACACCATAAGCAAACTACCGTGTCATGTCCTTATCAATGAATGGCAGTAAAGTGTCACAGAAAGGTATTTGAAATGTTGCAGTGGGAGCTGGAATCCAGCTCTGTGCTGCCTCAAGCAATAGACATTGTTACCTGACATCCCAACTGCAATAGGTTATTACAGTTACAGTCATGTTTTTGTTAATTTTCTGTGAGTGTAAGCAGTAATGTCATGACTATTCTGTAAAATATACAGTATTCAGATATTGCAGGGCACCATGTGACATAATCATATGGCATAATCCCTACTGTTGAAAGCCACCTTGAATAAATGCTGCGTTTTTGGGCTGATTTTGTGCAGTCTTCAATGGACAGGATTAGGACAATTTCAGGGTGTTTCACTCCCAAACTCTGCCCCTGGCCCCCAACTGAGCCACTTTTCACTCAACCAACCCCTCATTTCCCCAACACAAAAACTGTGTGCGGCCAAGGACTCATGAACTCGTAACACCCGCAGACATATGCACACACGAACAGACACACTTAGCTGGTCCGCCTGCGACTTCCCTCATCCGGCACGGCCGCGTTTGACATCCCCTGAGCGCACCCATGTGCAGCGTGGGGCATGGCTTTGCAGCCTCGCTGGCAGGTGTGAGGAATTGCCATCTGACAAGTGTGTAGAAGCCCTGGCTTTTTTATTTTGATTAATTAATACAATTATGCAGGTATTTCCATCTCTGAAAGGGTAATCTGCTAATCAGATTCCCGTTTCATAAACTCCCTGCCAGAAGCAAAGTGCACACTTGTAATCACCAGTGCCTGCTCTCAAGGTGCACAGAGCAGGTTCAGAGGTCACCGGTGCCCATTTGACAGCTGCAGGTACAGCCACATCTCTGCAGCACTTACCTAAACAGTAAATATAAGCCCTACCTGAGTTTAGGGTACGGTGGTCAGCACCCCTCATAGTTATCCAAACGACATCAATTTGATATCACATATATGTCAGCCTTGTGAGCCCAGTTCAGCAGAGTGGAAGGGTTATATGTATCCCCCCAGACAGGCTGTCCTTGCTGCTGCTGGCAGGACTTTACCCTTGGGGGTTGCCTCTCTTTGTTCCTTTGTGAGGGCAGGTAACACCCTCCCCCAAGAGACAGACAAATAACGTAATAAATAAAAGCAGTGTTTTCTGATGCCACATCAAACACCACAATCATTTGACCATTATGCATTGTTCCATCTTCGCAGCAGATTCATGGATTATTTGCGCTGAAAAAAATGGGATTTGTGCGCCATTCTGCCCGCAAATCTTTGTTTAACAAATGGGGTTTTGCGGGCAGAATGGCGCACAAATCCTGTTTTTTTCGGCGCAAATAATCCATGAATCAGGGCCAGAAAGTCATTAAGTATAAAGAAGGGTGAAAAGATTAGCTTTTAGGTTAGACTGAAAAATAGGGGAAGATGAGGAAACTCCAAACCACCCAGAACAATGCAATTCGAGCAGCCCTGAACATCCCTCGTAACCACCACATCTCAGAAGCCAGAACTAGCCTTAAGTGGTTACCCGTGAAGCAGAGAATTTCCCTAAAAACGCTTGCCCTCACGCACAAATGCCTAGCCAACAAGGCTCCGATCTATCTCTGCAGTCGGCTTTCGCGCCACTCCACTGCCCGTCCACTAAGAACTGCCCAGACTAACTGCCTTACTATCCCCAGGTTTAAGCTCCAAAAAGCCGGAGGCACCAGCTTCCCTGTCCTAGCCTCCAAACTTTGGAATACCCTCCCCGCTGCCATCAGAGCTGAAGACTCCTTCAACACCTTCAAAAATAAAACCAAATCCTGGCTCTTTGACCAGCAATAGTTGTGTCAGACATTTGTCCTACTTACCCAGCCCGCCTGTTCCCTTACATGATTTCCGGGCTGCTACCCTCCCAACTACCTCAGGGATACTTCCTCTGCTAAGCCTAGGGATACTGTACCCTGTGTAATATTTGTAATTATTAAGTTTGTTTTTTGCTGTTTTGACACACTTTTATTGTAATTTATATCCCTGTATGTTCTTTTCTTGCAACCTTGTACAAATTGCGCCCTGATGCCCCTGGGCCTGTGGGTTTGCGCGTTATAAATAAACAAATACAAATACAAATACAAAAGCAGATAGAGAGAGGGAGAGAATTCCAGTGTACAGAGGCTAAGAGGGAAAAAGATCAGAACCGGGAAGAAGCACATACCAAAAGACCTCGATTCTATTGAGAAGGGGAGGTGTAGGGTTAATGTAGACAGAGGGAGGTCTTTACAGCTAAGGAAGCTTCCACCATTTTGTTTTTCTCTGCCTCTATCTTTCCTTCCTGTCTGCTCCACATCCTGTAGCACAAAGCACCTTGGGTGTGATATCAGAAGGGAAAGTACACTTGTTCCAAGGACAGTGGTTGACCCTTAGAGCAGGCTTGCTTTTGTCCAATCACCTGTAGACGTTTGCCTTTAAAAGAAGGGGTGCCCCACCACGTCTCTGAATAATCTCTGGACTTTAAACCTTGAAGAAGATTTTGTTGGACCCTGTTGGGGACCAGTCCTTTCCAAAGTGCTCCAGTGGTGAGGTGAAGACAGGTGTTCCAAGGCAGAGGCAAGCTCTGTCCCCAACCATCCCCGGGAACCATTGGGGGTGAATGCTGCTGAAACGAGACCTGCATCTCTGCCAGTAACACTGCTACCCAGGCAGGACCTCACCATGCTGAAGGACCCCTGAAGGTGTGTGCCAGACTCCCCATGTTTGGGAGCTCATGAAACTGATTCATCTTGTCTCTGAGACCCTGCAGTGGGACTCACAGTTCCTGAGAGCCAAGACAACAAGGATTCCCACAATTTGCAGTCAAAACTCTGTGAGCCATGATTCAGCCCTTTCCACCCTGATAGAACCAACAGGATCCTCTGGAGCTGCCTTTGGCACTCGCTGATCTTCCAACTGCTCTTCTGATGTTCAAACGCATTCACTGCCACACTACACCATCTGAAAGCATGTAATTGCCTTTGGTTGAACAAAAAAGTACTGCTGCATCTGCGCTGCTCAAAGTATTGTTTGGACGCCTAGAGTCTTCATTGCAGAGCAAGTCATTGATCAAACCGACCTAGTTGTGCTTCCCAAACTGCTTTTTCCAAGCCCCCGCATCGAACCGACTCGCCTACGCATAACGCCATCAGCCTGTCCACCGTCAAAACTTGAGCGCCGAACTGAATGTGGTGACTTCCACCACCTGCATCGCTTGAGTAACATTTCAAAGCGCAGCCTTCTTCAGTTCACCGCCACTTTGGCATCTGTTTGCCAAAGTGGCGGTTTGCCAAAGAAGCCTGGTTCACCGTTATCGAACCGCCAATACACTGCAAAGGTATTATTGATTTATAATAGCCCCCATGGTACATTCTTAGCTCTATAGACTGGCTAGGTCACAGTAATTCCCTTTTTCCATCTCAAGGAACAAGGAACATTGAGGGTTTTTATTGACTTTTCTCCCCTCTCGTTACCCAGACCGCTGCACCTTGCTATCTTGCATATTCTGTGTTCCTTCTACTGGGGTTTGTAGTGTTTTCTATTTAGTTATTTTTTAGTTATTATTGCCATTGGTGTGTTTAATGAAAGTGTACCTATTTTAATAGAAGTTTGATTGAACGTTCCTTAATTTTGGACTATTATACTTCGCTCTTTCGGTTGCTCCCGCTTCGCATTCTCATCCCACTTGAGAGTAAAGCTTTCCCTCAGCCCACGTTACTACAAAAGGCAAAAGAGGTATATCTCTTCACTTTGCCTGGTTTACCTCTATGATGGTGTTGGCTCTTGGTTTGTAGAAGTATGAGGGCTGAGTAGGTGCTTTAGCCTCTGCTCATCCTTGTACTCCTGCAGAGCAGAAATCAATTTGTCACAGCGGGCTTGCAGGCAAAGGTAGTCAGTGTGTTTTGTCCGTGATCAATAGACTGCGGGCAAAAGACCTAATACCGTGGTCAACACTGCTAAGTACTCTGTTACCATTTTTCTACCACTGTGCCTTCATCTCCATAAGTAGGATGAGTGACAATAGCAAGCTTAGGCAATTGACAAATGACTCCAATGTCAATAAGGCTGCATGAATTGTCTTGGGAGGATAGCTCAGGGGCAACTTGCTCGCCTTGGAAGCAAGACGACAAAGTTCAATCCCCGATCCATGCTTAGAAACCTCTGGGTATTAAGCATGTTATAAATAACCTATCATATCATATCATTAAAAACCCTGCTGAGTCGGTTATGGCATTGTCTATGTTCTTTGGGGGTGATCTATGGTACAGAAGAAAAGGTCTTAGAGAAGATTGTCAACAGTGGCATTTTTAAGTGACCTGTCAGCAAGGCCAGTGAATGGCGCTAGAATAAAAGCTGTGTTTTCGATGCCACATCAAACGCCACCACGATTTGACCATTATTCATTGTGCCATCTTCAGAGCCATTAGTCCCTGGTGAAACCTAATAATTTAAATGGTCTTCATTTTCAGGAAAGCAGTGAGAAAACGTTGGCCAGGCACCAAGACACCATCTCCTCCTGTCTGAAGCTCAACACCTCCAGCCGGGACATGTCCCCCGAGAAGAAACTGCTGGGCCGCCTGGACCTGCAAAACTATTGCAGCCTCAGCCACACCTCCTTTGCCAGGACTGAGAACGAGGAGGAGGAGGAAGGCGAGGAGGAAGAAGGAGAGGAGGAGGAAGAGATCACCGCCCCTGTTGGTGCCAGCGTACCCCGTTACCCGCTGCCCAGACTGGACATGGAGGTGCGCAGCCTCCCCAATGGAAGGACAATGGCATCCTTGAAGTGGTCCCCAAAGCGCAGGAGCCTCCAGATGAGGGAGAGGAAAGCCACCAAGATGCTGGCCATCGTTCTCGGTGGGTAAGAGGCAAATGATGTTCCTTTTTGTTTTTGGAGGATGTGGGGGGGGGGGTGAGGTCATGGTACCAGAACCCTCAGGTTTATCCCTGCATTGAAATTCTGAATGATCCGGGCATTAGCACATTTCTGTTTGTTTTGCACATCCCTTGTAATATATCTTATTCCTTAATGGCGATGCTCTCTTCGAATAAAAGACGTCTACACACATTGTGAGGAACAGTTGGGAAGATCTGCAGTGTTTTGGACTGTATTGCACTTCCTATAATCGGAGAAGGGAAACGTTATTCTATGCTGAAGTTGCATTATACGAGTGGATCATGATCTCTGATTTGGTAGATCGGGGAGGGGTGGATAGCTCAAGGGCAATGCGTTTATCTTGGAAACCAGGCCACATAGGCTTGAGTCCTGGGCTCACACTTAGAGACTGGTCTCCGGTATTAAGTGTGCTATAAAAGATTAATTAATCAAGCAGACTGGCCATCATTCCTTCTGTACACTTCTTCTTACTGGCAACTGGCCACACACTGATCCCACGTGCAACCCCTGTGGAATGCAAAGGGCAACCCTAATTTACAAACATGTGCACAGGATACAGCGGAGATCTCCAGATTCGGCCAGATGAGCACCCTCATCCTGAACTAGTGTTGCTAAGTCGCCCAATTCAACAATTCAAATTGTTCATGCTGTGGGCGCCGCTGAAGTTCACATCATTGCACAACATGCAAGTGCCCTGGTTTGCAGATGAGCATTCCTCATTTTGAAACATGCCTGCCAACATTATCCATCCCATTCAGAAGACAATAGTCCATGCCTCGTTTTAACTTAACAATCTGGAATGTGCAGTGTTGTTAGGATAATGGTAGAATCCAGGACTACAAGTCCCAGAATGCAAGGGTACAACCCGTACTTCGCCCAGCCTCTCTTGAATGGAATGGGTAATGTTGGCATGTATGTTGAATGGACCAGCATGTGCTTATGCCTGTACCTCCATGCGCCAAATGAATATTCAGTAACCGCAGCAGTCTCTGTAGGGCATTGCTTTGCATGACGCATGTGATCCAGCGACGGTGGCTGCTTTGGACAGAAGGTCTCAGTAAGACTGAGGGATCCTCTGCATTTGAACAGACTGGTTGTTGGATATTCCGCTGTCTGCTCGAGCAACCCAACTGAAGATGCAATCTGCACATGCACCATGTTCATGTGCAATGGCAGCACATTCAGGTCACCCTCACAGCACACCCAGACCCCATGCATTTTGGGCAAATGTGAAAATTGGGGGAGTCCTCCCTTGTGTAGGCAAATCAAAAATGCACATTTGCAAATGTCTTCGGTGAATTCTCACACTTTAAGGTTGTGGATAGTCCAGCGTACTTCAGAGTCCACAAGCTGTATGTAAATACACCCTTAAGCCTGCAAAGGCACTTTCGTAATTAGACAGTAAATGAGTGAGTGAATGGGAGTGAATGGGCGAATTAATGGGTGAGCGAAGGAGTGAATGGGTGAGTGAGTGGATGATTGATTGAGTGTATGAGTAAATGAGAGTACGTGAATGAGTGAATATGATTGATCGAGTGGTTGACTGAGTGAATGTAAGCGAGTGAGTGCTTAAGTGAGTGAATGTTTGTGTGTGAAGGAATGGGTCAAAATGGACGACCCAGTGGAATACTTATATATTCCGAAGGGTGAGTCATCAAATTTACGGTACCTTTATTTTACACAGCAACTGATAACATAGCTCAACAAAAAGCAAAGTTTTCCTTAAAAAGCTTCCCTCAAACACCTGTGATCAGATGCAGACATTCAAAGGAGGATGAGAATCAACCGCCTGTGATCCTGGGTCCTGCTCACACTCTCTGATCCTTCTTTTGGCATTTAAATGGGAGGCCCAAGCCCTTCTGTGAGACAAGAGGGAGGTCCAAGCCCTTCTGTGAGACAAGAGGGAGGTCCAAGCCCTTCTGTGAGACAAGAGGGAGGTCCAAGCCCTTCTGTGAGACAAGATGGCCTTGGTTTCCCCTGCGGGAGATTTCAATGCTTCAATTTCGGATCCAGCATAAACCTTTGCCCAGTTTCTGGAATAAGGGAAAAGTTTAGCCATGTGTCTTGTTTTCACTGTGCTATCCAGGTAGCAGTGGGTTGTTATCAATAGTAACCATCTGTTGTGTAGCTGGCTTGCTGCGCGTCTTGTAGAGCACCAGGGGTATTTGTGGGCAGGTAATTATGATGTATCTGGCATACACCCTTGTGGGCCAGAAAAATAAATGTGAACTCAATCTAACCTGAAGAGATGGAGCCTGGGGGGCTTTTGTGTTTGCATCTGTCGTGAGCAGCACTTTCGCCTCTTTGCTGAAGGAGGGCTGCAGATCGGTGCAGGATCAGAGGTGGAGAGAAGGCTAAGAAAACCACACTTTGGTGGAGTGAGCTACTAAGTGGTGGGACGGCAGTTCTCAGCACAGATATTGTACCCATCCACTGCTGCTAGTGAGCGGGTTCTTCTTGTGGGCTGCCCTGCCTGCCATTGGGTCACCATCTATATTCAAATGCAGGAAGTCAGGATTTTATAGGTAGTTGGATCCTCCCCTGCTGATTTGGAAGACTACCACGTGTTCATTCTCTGTGTAATACAAATTATTGTCACAGCGAGGTAATTTGGAACAGCCATTTCTGCCTGCAAAAGCAGCTATCTGAAAGTTAAAGGGTTAACTGTAACTATTAATCTACTCCAAGTGTAATAGAAACATCTTAACCAAGCGTGCCTTTCAGGCTTCAATTGAAGTGTTGGGACTTAGGGGAAATGCTTGCACTTCTAATTTCTGGATATACTTTAACCCTGTTTCAAATTAAACTTGTATGACAAAATAAACACATTGTTCACCTGTTTCATCTGGAAAGTATGATTTTCTGTCGCGCCTTTTGGGATGGGATATGTCGAAAATTTGCCATGCCATAATTACCCTTGTACTGCAGTACAGATATGCCATCACATAATTCCTGATTCAAACCCACATAATGCAATGAAATAACTAATGTAAATTAACTAACCTGCAGTAATCTGAAGTGATCCACTGTACTCTAAAGAGATGTAGGGTAATTGAAAAGTAATCCAGACTAATGTAATGTGAAGTAATGTACGGTCATGTGAAGTCATCAACAATTAATCTACAATAATTAGAAGTTAAGTTCAGAAGGAAATGGTAAAGGGTTTACCAAACTAGATCTGGCATCGTCCTATGACCACATTGCGTTGGATCCAGGTTCTCACCATCTGACGGCGTTCACATGAGGGTATCTTCCAATTCAGAAGGATGCCCTTTGCTTTAGTGTCAGCTTCATCTGTTTTCCAAAAGGCCATTCTTACATTGTTTGGGGGTTTGAAGAATGTGTACTGCTTCCAGGATGATATATTAGTGTGCGGTGAGACGATAAGGGAGCACTATGAATGTTTGTGGAAGGTTTTATATGTGTTGGAGGAAACAGGGTTTACACTAGGGAAGGAAATATGCACGTTTAGGAAACATTCGGTGGGATACCCGCGGCAAGAGATATGGGGAGAAGGACGAAAGCTTAAAAAGGAAGAAATAAAGAGTTCAGACACCCAAAAATAAAGGGGAATTGCATTCCTATTCAGGTATGGTGGAGTTCTATCAAACATTTGTAAGGAATTTTGCAGAAAGGGTTGGGGAGTTGCTCCAGTTGTTGAGGACAGGAGTGGAGGTTGAGTGGAGCTCGAAATGTGAAA
This sequence comes from Ambystoma mexicanum, assembly GCF_040938575.1. Taxonomy (NCBI): domain Eukaryota; kingdom Metazoa; phylum Chordata; class Amphibia; order Caudata; family Ambystomatidae; genus Ambystoma; species Ambystoma mexicanum. Next base: position 107,966,727 of record NC_090939.1, on the reverse strand, counting down.
GGGAGTTCCAAAAGATAAAGAAAGAAATCGACATGTCTAAAGTACAGGGACAGTTTGCGACAAATAAGAAGACAGTGATAACTGTTGGTGCGAGTGATAAGGCGGTGGGAGACGTCTTGACCCCGTACTGGAGAAGGAGGTGCTTGTGTGCCATTGGGCCGTTGAGAAATGTCAGGTATTCGTGGGGAGAGCAGAATTTATTTTGAGGCTTGATCAGAGGCTGCTGAAGTCGATTTCCGAGTCCAAGGGCCTGGACAAGGTGTCTCGCAGGTTAGAGAGTTCGGTAGCGAGAATGCTGTGTCATTCCTTCATGGTTGACGTGGTGCTTGGATGAGAAAATTAATTTGCTGATCATTCATCACGCTGGGGAGAAAAGGAGGCAACGGGAAGTGAGGCATGGACTGATCAAGTCTTAGAAACACATGATGGAGTGATAGGTCGAATGGAGTGAGAGGAGCCGATGAAAGGATACAATAGATTAATGCTCACAATGCGAGGTGCTGAGTTGGGTTGGCCAAGTAAGAGTGTGTTGGATGGGGGTGCTAGAACGTACTGGGAGTGGAGAGACGACATAAGTGTTGAAAGTCATTTGCTTTATAAGTCTTGCAGGGTGGTAGTCCCTCAAAAATGTCAAGACAAGTTGATTGACATAGCCCACATGGGGCATATTGGAATGGAAAGAAATTAAGCAATGTTGAGGGCTGGCTATTGGTGGCCTGGCTTTGATAGATTGGTGGAAAGGAAAGTAGGAGAATGTATTGAATGTGAGAGGGCAGGAAAGGGCGTGGCAGCTTGTGCATGCCCGACCATAATGTCCGCTATGCCAAAAAAGATACGGTGTGGTGGACGTAAGTGGAGGTCAAGGAAGGTTTATTGTAGTGCTGGTGGATTAGCTCTGAGACTTGAAGGGTGACAGGTTTGGAATCTGGGGAGGGGAGCAAAGGTGAGAGCTGCTTTGACACTAGGGTGGGTGAAAGAGGGGATGTGTATTCATGTAGGCCTCGCTGTGTGGATGAAGCAGTCATGGTGATTATTGGAGTGTGTGTGTCGTGAGGTAAGGGATGTTTGTGACATCACTTAGGTGAGGTCTGTGGATTCTGTGGAGAGGAGCTGGGGAGGTGAATGGTGTGGGGGCATTGTTGTCCTTTGTACTTCGAACATCTGCAATAATAAAAAGGCCAGATGTATGCTTGTCCGATGCAGTCATGCGCAATAGAAACTGCCCGCTTCGCCTGTTGTCACCACTAGAGGGAGCTTTTGTTTTAGAATTCATCACTTTCTTTTTTCCCTCCATACAGCTGGCTTTCTGTAATCCAACACTGTACACAGGCTTTTCCACTAGTTGTACATTAAAGGGGTGAGGAAAAACTCCCTGCTTCCCCGCATGTGTTCTAACAGAAATCTGACTTCAACCTGAATTCACCTGAACACTAATTAAAATGTGAGATATTGTTTCGCTTTCTCTGAATATACTTTACAATACTTGCATATGTACCGCTACGGACCCAAATTACAGGTGTTGACCTTTAAATAATGGGCATTGGTAAATAAATAGTTTTGTCTGTGTGTGGCTTAGGATCTAGTATAAATAGTAGGAGAAAGTGACTATATTTTTGGTTTTCTTGTAAATAAGAAAGGTCACGGCCGGTAAGTAGAAAGATGTTAATTACATTGAAATGATTTGTTTAAAATTACAATATATACAAGTTGTTACAACTGTATCAACAGGGGCAACATGACTGCCTATAGAAGAGCTAAAACTATTGGCTTTCCTAAGTTGTTGTTATTTTTTTGCATGACCTGGGGTTTTGGTTGCAATTACTCTGATGTCACTTTTCAAAATATGTGTTATGTTCTATTTCGTTTCTCGCCTCTCATCCCTGCTGTTGGTATCCTTTGCCTTTGTTTTCTCCTTAAACCTCCTCTGTCACTTCGGAGATTAGAACAGTGCAGAGGAAAATCAATTAATGAAACAACTTTCATTCCCAGTGGGGGGCAGGGAAGGCACACAGAGTAATAAGGACTTCCTGATGGGAGGGAATGTAGAAAGCCTTGGGCAGCAGTGATATGGTGGAAAGAGTCTCTTACAGGCAGACACATGAATCAAAGAGGAGGAAAGGAGAGCATGGAACTTTCCACGAGGAGAAGGTATGCACTTAAAGTGCCTGACCAGGGAAGGGAGAAAGCCTGGAGGAGGCAGCACAGGAGAGAATGAAGGAGCTGTAGACATAAAGCCTCTGCTTCATGGAATTTCTAGCCTGGTGCAAAGTGACTTTGCACTGCCAACTAACACGCTGATTCACAGAACGGTGCAAAGTGTATACTGTCAACTAATACACTGATTCACAGAACTGTGCATAGTGTACACTGTCAACAAACACCCTGATTCACAGAACGGTGCAAAGTGTACACTATCAACAAACACCCTGATTCACAGAGCAGTGCAAGGTGTATTTATGCAGTGCACAGTGACTTTGCACTGCCAACTAACACACTGACTCACAGAGCAGTGCAAAGTGTATTTATGCAGTAAACAGTGACTTTGCACTGCCAACTAACACGCTGATTCACAGAGCGGTGTAAAGTGTCTTTATGCAGTGCACTGCGACTTTGTCGTGTCTGGGGTTGCTGTTGGTACTCTTGTTCAGAGGAGAATTGCCTAGCATTTGGTGCTGGACTGCCCCAGGGCAGGAAAAAGACTGCTTTGTTTAGGATATTTCTCCTGTGTGAAAGATAGTGAGCTAAAGACTCTGGGTAAGGCTCTTGTAAACCAGGACTCATGTCTGGCAGAGAGTCTCCCAGGACCCCCCCTTGTTATTTGCATAATTCAAGTAACTTTGGGTTCACCCTAAGTTAGTAGGGGAATCCAGACGTGGACCCCTTGCTCACTATTCTAAGAGAGGCACAGCTACACCCTACTGATGAGGTTCAACCAGACCAAAACACGTGTCTGGGGTTGCTGTTGGTACTCTTGTTCAGAGGAGAATTGCCTAGCATTTTGGTGCTGGACTGCCCTAGGGCAGGACAAAGACTGATATTTTTAGGATATTTCTCCTCTGTGAAAGATAGTGAGCTAAAGACTCTGGGTAAGGCTCTTGTAAACCAGGACTCATGTCTGGCAGAGAGTTTCCCAGGACCTGCCTTGTTATTTGCATAATTCAAGTAACTTTGGGTCTCACCCTAAGTTACTAGGGGAATCCAGACATGGACCCCATGCTCACAATTCTTAGAGAGGCACAGCTACACCCTACTGATGAGGTTCAACCAGACCGAAACATGTGTCGGGGGTTGCTGTTGGTACTCTTGTTCAGAGAAGAATTGCCTAGCATTTCGGTGCTGGACTGCCCCAGGACAGGACAAAGACTGATATGTTTAGGATATTTCTTCTCTGTGAAAGATAGTGAGCTAAAGACTCTGGGTAAGGCTCTTGTAAACCAGGACTCATGTCTGGCAGAGAGTCTCCCAGGACCCCCGTTGTTATTTTTGGCAGTTTAAAGTCACTCTGCACCAGCCTAGAAATTCCATGAATCTGGACCAAAGTGTCGGTATGAGCGAAGTGCGCAGGAGAGCTGAGAAACGGTAGCAACAGTGCTCTCGTTGAGCTTCTCCTGGATGTTTTTAAAAATCCACAATGCTTGCCAAAACAGTACCAAGGATATCAAAGACTTCAGTTGGTTGTAGAGTGTGCGGAAAAGGGCTTCCAGTTTTGGGGCATTTGAGGCTTTCTTAAACATGCTGATTGTATGTTTGTTTCTTGAACATCTCAGAGTCCTCCCCTACCCTCTGTGTAGCCATCTTCATGCTTTTCATAATTCGATGGCTACTTTGTTTTCCATTTTTCGTTTATGGGCATTTGGTGGCTATAGCGCCACTTTTATGCCAAAACTATGCTACAGGTCTAAGAAAGAGATAACAGGGTGCTAAGAAGCAGAGTTTCTGGTTGGCATAGCAACTGGCAATGATCGCACCATATAATGTCTAAGTGACACTGATGTTTACTGCAACTGCCATTGCCGCCAAAGAGCTCCCTCTTCCTCGTCCTCTCATGGCAACCTGTGAGGAAGAACAGATCACCAACTGCTTCAGGGTGGGGTGGGCCTGAGAGCCGGGGCGCTGATCATTCTCACGGTGCCCCCACAGCTGACAGGGTTCACTCCACCCCCCTGATGCTGCTGCACATGAATGGTGTGAGCTCATGTGATGTCCTCGGAGGACATCTGTCGGCCATCAGTAGAACTACAGACTTTCAGCCACAACAAGAGATGGATCACATGGAGAAAAAAGGATGCAGTGCCACTGACAACATACAGAGGTCCTCACCAAAAATCACAAGGCGATCAACACTCTACGGTCTGCTCCAACACAGCAACATGACTAATTGCTCACATATTTTAGCCATCACATGAAAAGAGAACTTCCCAAAGTGCCAATAAAGGTGTTTCAAAGTGATCTTGTCTCATTCAGCAACTTGCTTTAGCAATATGTGCCTGCATTGCAGTCATCTGAATGTGTTGCGGTCTTCCTTTGTAAGTTGTAAAAATGGTACGATGTGCATTTTATTTTAACAAATGTTGAGTACTTTAATTGTATGTGGGTTCGTTTCCAACCAGTCTTTACCATTGTATCACTTGTTTTGGTTTTCATTTGCTATGCAAGCACTAGAAAAGAACATTTGCTTTAAGAGTGTGAGTCCGCCTCCTGCAGTGGAGGAGTAGAAATGGAAGAGATGTTGCAATGTTGCCAGGTTTCTCCAAAATAGCGTAGCAGCCACAGCCAACACCAAGCACTTTGCACACCACCTTTTATTATCTGTAGAGCCAAACTGTGTAACTCGATCCCGAATGAAACAAGAACAAAAGAAAACCACCTAACTTTCAGGAAATAACTAAAAACCTGCCTATTCAACTTGCCAAGATAAACATAGACCAACTATGCAACAAAGACCCTCACAAGCTGTCTGCCCAACCCATGCAATGGGCCTCATCACAAGTTGGGCGGTATTGCGAGTGGGATACCGGCCAACTTTATTTGCGTTACCGGCCAACTGTCTGTCGGTATCCGGGGTTGGGTGGTAAACATTATTCCCCATTGGGTCCGTTGGACCCAATGTGGAATTTTCAGTGCAATTACCTCCAGTGGTATTACCGTGCGATAATTACACAAGAAATCAGCATTTTTACGGCAGGTTTAAGGGCATTTAAGGGCTACCACCCAACTCGTGATGACGCCCAGGGACTACTGCTACAAACCATAAGCCGGAAACAAGGGATAAACACCGAATGAAAAACAATAACATAGCTACAAAAACACATTGGCCCTCATTACGATACTGGCGCTAAACCATGGCGCTATTAGCACCATGGTTGGTGCCGGTATCGTAACGAGTCTGCCAATGTTCAATGGGGAATTACCACCCCATTCCAAGGTTGGCGGGGCGATAATTCCCCATTGAACATTGGCCCTTCCCCATTCCCATTTTTGCCCTATAGGGCTCAATGGGACCGGGGAAGGCGGTAAGTACGGTACCGCAATTTGCGGTACCGTACTTACCTCGAGAGTCCCTTTGCGGGTCCCAACTTTAACGGCTGGTCTAGACCAGCCGTTCAGGTCGGGTCCCGCAAATGGACCTCGTAGTAAGGCGCTAAGTGGTTAACGGCACCGCAGCCTTTCACGGCGCCGTTAACCACTTAGCGCCAGGGTCATAATGAGGCCCAAAGACCACTAACCCCTTTCCTCTTCTGCACAACCCACACGTCCCAATTACAGCACACACGCCCAGAGGGCTAATAAATCAACCCAGTAAAACACGCAAACCGCATATCACTCTCTAACCAAGCTACAAAGCCAACCTCTGACGACAAGCAACTCACGCACAGGACAGCGCCCTTCTCGACACAACTAACCCAGTGCACGAAAGAAAGCACACACATAAACCTCAAACACACAGATGCCAGTTCCTCCTGGTTCTACACGCATTAACAGATGAGCACCACATCTACCCTATCCCTCTGTCCCTCGCTAAGCAACCCAACCCACTTTTCCTTACAGAGCCACGTGAGCGCCTGGTGACCATGAAAATGGCAGCAGTGTGCGGTATACATCGACTTAACATAACATTTTGGACTTCTTTCGAAGGTGCGTTGTACTTTTACCTTCAGACTTAGCAACACGAGAATAGGAGCGCCGTCCACAACACGTGCCAAGCCATGAGATAAAAGTAGTGTGTTTGTTTATCAGTGAACACCACACAAAGAAACCAGGCTCGAGAAGGAACCTGCCTAACCCTAAGCCTTTGCATTATATCTGAAAACCCACAATCCGGTGTACAATGTGAGACCAGTCCCAATGGGTGCTTAATTTTCTACTCAAGAAAACAAATTTCTGTGTGAATTATTAAACAAAATAATGTGTGATTAGGCCTAATTAATGGTAAAGGTTTCAGGGTTTTGGGATTGCCTCCCGCAGCCACTTAACCCCTAATTGGACTTTATTAGGATGTGTTTTCTATGGCCTCATCATGCTGGGAACTTTAATTGCACTTAGAGTGACAGTGATACACTGAACACTTTGGAGAATCTCCGAAGCAGGATGTCACATATTTATTTTATTTATCTATTTATTTATTGTATTTGTTGGTGGTGCCCAGACCCAGAGGTATCCCGGCGCTAAAGTACATAGTTAGGATAGAAACAGTACGGTATTACATGGTAACATGACACTATGGTGGTTACATTGTGTAGTCAAGTATGTTTGTCATACTTGCTGGACATGTTCCATTTGTTGTTGGTTTTGGCACATTTGGTGGCACTAGTGCCAACCAGGCATCCATATGGCAAAACAGTTCTACGGGCAAAAAAGCAAAAGAGATGTTAGGAAGCAGACTCTCTGGGTTGCATAGCAACGGGCAATGCTTGTTGCATGAAATGCATTGTTTTTTTTCATGTAGCTGGCATCACAGCCATGGAGCTCTATCTTCCTCCTCTTCTCATGGGGGCCTGTGAGCAAGAGCAGATCAGTTGCTGCTCGGTGTATTGGGGGCCGGGACGCTGCTCATTCTGATGCCCCCATCACTGTTCATTCCACCCTCATCTTACCACTGCAGAGAACGTGAATTTCTCCTATCAACTGCGCATGGCCCCATAAGTGCCTGGCTGTGTTAAGCGTGAGATTGACACAGTGGGCCTCATTACGAGGTTGTAGGTCCGGATACAACGGTACTGGTAAGCTAACCGGTACCATTTTATCCGGACTGGCAAACTCCAAGTTGTGCTTACGGGTGCCTTTCATTCCGCCAGGCCTGTCCTAGAGTAATGAAAGGCACCGCGAGCACAAGCAAGCCTGTAGCACCGGCACAGTAATGAACTGTGCCGGTGCTACAGGCATCCCCATTCCCATTGTGCCCTATTGGGCTCAAAGGGAATGGGGATCTACCGGCAACGGCACCTGCGAAAGGGCATCCTGGTAATTGCCCGTTCGCGGGTGCCGGATTTTCTTGCCGGCTTGGAGGTAGCCTTACCGGTTTTACTAGCAAGGCTACCTCCGTGTCATGAGCAGGCAACCCGATAGTAACACCATGACCTGACCGCCAGCTGTGCTGAGCTCCCTCTGTCACCCATACCATTTCTCCTGTCGTAGAAGCAAGCTTCAGGAGACTTGCGATACACAAGGGGGATTCAGTGTTTGAATCGCACGCTTCTGCTGAAGCAGAACAGTCCAAGCCTCACATCCAACAACTGACACTGTCGATTTGAGTATATTTGGCCTGTGGTTTGCAGAAATGTTACCTTTAGGGTGAGTATTGAGACAAATGAAATGAGCAGAGACCCCAGTGTGCTCAGAGGGGGTTCATGCTTCAATCACGGACACATTTCAAATGTAAAATATAGGATTCCAAGATGGCGGCTGCACGTGAGCTGCTCCGTCCCCATAAGGCCACACAATAAAGCTTGCAATGAAGCTAGTGTGAAAACAGGGCAGTATTAAGGGAGGAGAGCACCTGTCCCATGAGTTAGAACAGCATAGTGGTCTGTGAGGCGGCGATTCACCAGAGGGCTGAACTCCATTGGGGAGCATTTCAAGGCTTCCCTGAGAGTCGATCGAGGAGGAGGAGCGGATGCTGCAGAGGGAACCAGAGAGGCCCGGAGCCCTCATCTCCTTCAGCACCGCATGCTGGCTACACCCCCCTGCCTCCCCGTTGATGATCGGAGGGGGGACCGGAGCTGAGGGCGGTTGCCAGTGCTTTAAGTGGGGTAAGAAATTGAGAGGGGGCCCTCGTCTGGGGGCGTGGCTTTCATTGTGGGCGTGGCCTAAAAGTGCACAAATCATAGTAAGGTGTGCAAACAAATATATAAATGTATGTGAGCATTTATATGTTTGTATGCGTACTACTATGGTGTGTGTACTTTTCAAGCCATATTTTATAAACATAGCAATGTTACATATTTCTATGTTTATAAAAGGTGGCTTGAAAAGTTCACGAACCATAGTAAGTTACGCACACTTGTGTGCTTACCTTACTATGGTTTGTGTACTTTTCAAGCCACCTTTTATAAACATAGATATTTGTAACATGTTTCTATGTTCCTAAAAGATGGCTTGACACGTAAACAATTCAAGGCATCTTTTATAAAGCGTTGATGACGGACAAAACAAACCGCAAGGTGGCTTTGTCCGTCGACAAAGCTTTATAAAAGATGCCTTGAATTGTGCACGTTTCAAGCCTTCTTTTATAAACATAGAAATATTTCTACCTTTATAAAGATGGCTTGAAACGTACACAGTTCAAGGCATCTTTTATAAAGCTTTGCCGATGGAGAAAGGCACCTCGGGCTCTGTGATCTCTCTGCTCAGAGCACATAGATCACTGAGCCCGAGGCGTCTTTCACCCTCTGCGAACCCGCGGGCTCCGTGATTTAATCTGCATATTAAATCACCGAGCCCGCGGGGGTCAGTGACCTGGGGAGGGAAAACAAAGGGACAGTAACTTCCTCTGATGACCCTGATGAGGGGTCATCAGAGGGAGTTACACTAACTGACAGAAGTGCCGCCAGCCTCAGCGTCGCTGTGGCTGGCTGGCACTTCTGTCAGCTGGGCCGACATAATGACGGGCGCATCTCTCGTTACGGCTGCGGCCGCGGCGGGATAATGCATCCCGCCAATGTTGTGTGGGACGGGGGGCCCCGGCTCAGCCCCACTTTCTGGAGACTGCCGGGGCCTGGCCCCGGCAGGCCCCGGCCCACTTAAAGCACTGGCGGTTGCCGTCCCCGAGCCAAGAAGGCAGCCGGAACCCTGCGACGGGGCAGCGTTACAGAGGGAAATCGGAGTGAGGTAACAGTTGCGGTGCTACAGGCGAAAATGAAGAGCGGAGGAAAGAGCGCGCATTTGGACACGTCTGTGTGCCCTGTAGGCCCCCCACGCAGAGCGCTGTTCTGAGGTGGACATCCCTGCACTCACGAGGGCCAGGATTTGAGCGAGGCTGCCTTGATCGCGAAGAACTCGCTGTGAAAGCCAACAGCCATCCCCCTGCACCGCAACAGTGGAGCACTCTAGAGACATAGAGGCACGGGAAAGTAGAGATTTTGGAGGTCTGGGTGTACCCTACAGGGTTGGGTATAAAAGAATGAGGCCCCTCCTCAAAGAGTTTGGGTCACGATGCCGGGACCACCCCACACTGAAAGCATAACAAAGGGGTCACTTTGGAATCCAGTGGAAGCCGCTGCCAGACAAGGGAACTTGGAGGTGGGCATCCTGCTGGTCTGCCTGTTTTTGCTGCCCACACTGAAGTGCCAGTCACTCTGGGTGAAGCTAAACACTCCCCATGTCCAAAAGCAAGGGAAAAGCACCGACGGTGGCCCAGAAAAACCTGCAAAGAAGCCAGGACAATAGCATTGTGGGGCCCGAGACATCACCACAGACATCGCCACAGACCACCGAAGGAGTGGAGGATCTGGGTGCCCAACGACAGACTGACTATGGTGCTAGCAACATGGCAATGCAAAGGAAGATTCCATGACCAGTTTATGGCAACATTTCAGTCACAATTTACACAACTGAAGACTGAACTGAAACAATCATTGCAGGAAGCAGAGGCGTTGCTGGGGGGGGGTGAGTGGGCTATAGCATCGGGTCTTTTAGTTGTAGCACCAGATAGAATCTCAGGGGCTAAAACCAAAAGGCTAGCTAGCCCTGAGTCCCAACGATACCAACGTTAGTGTAGCCCCGGATCTTTGCCAGAAATAGCAACAGCCCTGGGCAGGAAGTTAAGGTGGAGGTAGCGAAATTGGAGGAGAGGGTGGATGCCTCAGAAAGAGCACTACAAGACATGGTGGAGGACCCGAGAAAGAACGGTGAGGTGTTGGAAAACCTATCTCGCCTCTCGCACAACCTGGAGATCCAGTGCGACCATTTAGAAAACCGCTCCCGTAGGTCTGATATACGTATCAAGAACCTGTCTGAGTCAATCAACGACAAATTTCTGAAGCCCACAGTGCAGCACCTATTCTCAGTCTTCCTCTCAGAACATGGCTCGCGGCCGCGGGATGTGCTGGCTGCTATCACTTTCTCCGCCCAGAAAGTGTCCATAGTGAAAGCAGTGAGAGACTCGGGCCGTTGAGTGTCAATGGAGCTGAAGAACAGCTATTTCAAGATTTTGCGTAGTCAACACTGCAGAAGAGGAGAGCAAGGGGCCCGGTGGTATAATTTCTGGCGCAAAAGCAAGTCAGATATAAATAGACGTTTCCTTTTGGACTGCTCTCCACGTGGGAGGAGCAGCAACACTGAATCACGACCCTTGATGAGGGCCTGCAGATTCTACTCCTACAGGACGATGATGGGGAGGGCCCAGACAACAGCAGGAAAGCCGAGCAGTTGGAAAGGAGGGGCCGAAAACCATTGGAGTGAAAGACGGCGAAGAGGAGGGACAATGAGGAAATATAAGGTCACCAGGAGCGCTAACGCTCTCAGCCTTGGCAAGCGGACCAGAGAGAACAGTAAACAGCACGGGGAAGGAGTAGACCTAAACCCCCCACGAGGACTTTGTAGACTGTCAGTAACTAAGTTGGCACACAATGGCAAATTGGACGGCGACCTAGGGGATCCACAAAGCAGCAGCCGTTTGGTTGGAATCCTAGAGTGGGGTTTAGCACTCTCCACGACTTCTCTCTGGATGTTTCTGGGGGCCAATTGCGATGGGCACTCTGCCCGGGAGATCCTAGGGACTTTGGGCCTCCCTCAGGGAATGGTGGGGGGAGATTGGGAGGTGGGTGTGGGCTGAGGGATGTTATTGTTTGGATATGTTGCGTTGGTTGAGAAGGGGGAAAGGAAAGGGGAGAGGAGGGACAGGTCTGCCGGGGGGGGGGCATGATGAGCTATTGTTGGTCTCGGGAGGTGCATTGGGATTTGGGACCCATATGGCGACCATTAAAATATTGACTCATAATGTTGGGGGACAGAAATTCCCCCATAAAGAGGAAAGAAGTAGAGGGATTTTTGAGAGGGGCGAAGCCAGACATACTGATGTATTAGAAAAGGCATATCAGAAAAAGGGGCAAGAGTAACCTCAGGATAAAGGGTACTCCCAAATATATCAAGCCAATGCACGGGAAGGGGTGCTCATTGCCATAAACAACAGGTTAATGCCCCAGGTTCTAGATTCCAAACCAGACCCTGGAGGGCGCTCACTGTTTCTCAATGTAATATTGGGATCTCACCCGTACACACTAGCGACAGTAGATGCTCCCAATGCGGGGCATGACGTTTCTTTTGAGAGTGACATTGTCACAACTCGAGGACTTCGCCAAGGGTGATATTAATTTAGCCAGCGATTTTAATATGGCATGGGTTCCGCAAGTGGATAGAAGCACAAGGACCACACAGCACATAATAGCACCATCTGAGGCCTGTAAGCAGAAAATCACCATGCTTGCCCTCCATGATATCTGGCGAACTATCAATGGGCAGGCCAAGGGCTTCACGTATTTCTCCCATGTCCACCCCTCACTATCACTTAGTGGGGCGGATACAGGGGATTGATTTGGGAACTATCTTCTTCTCCGATCAAGCCCCACTGTCAATGCATGTCAAGTTTGGGAACGCTCTGGGAGGCATCTGGAAGTGGCTGAAATACCCGATCTCTGCAAACATGGTCAAGGACAAAATCGAAACTTACTTTGTAGAGAACGAGGCCCCTGTTGTAGTAGCCCCAGAGGTGCTGAGAGGGCCTTTAATAACCCTGAAAGCGGAACGGGATGAGGAATTTGAGGGCTAGCTGCGAGACATACAAGCAGAGATGGCAAAGGGGCCAACCCGGAAACTGCAAAGGACGATGAAACACGCCCAAGGACAGCTGGAGCTCCTTCACACGAAAAACGCAGAAAAGACATTATTATTTACGAAACAACACTATTATGTGAAAGCTAACAAAGCTGATAGGCTGTTGGCCAGACAATTGAAAGATGAACCCCCGGGCTAGGACAATCTTGCACCTGAAAAATAAGGGGGGGGGGGCGGCTCAAGACCACCAATGAAGGGATTGTGGGGGTATTCTGGGATTTCTATGAAAAGCTATAGGCCTCTGAAAACCCGGTGGGAGAAAGACAAAAGGCATACTTGAATAAGGCCCCTTTGTTGAGAATTATGCTGGAGGAAAATGAGGGGCTGGAGAGGGACATTCAGCAAGAGTGGTGAGGAAGGCAATTCAATCACTACCTAAGAACAAGGTGCCGGGACCCGACGGTTACCCTGACAATTTTCATAAACAATACCTTGAAATACTAGCTCCCCGCCTTACTAGGTTATTCAACTCCTTTAGGTCAGAGGGCATGTCACGGAATCCATGAATTAGGCCAAGCTTGTGGTATTTCCAAAAGTGGGCAAAGATCTGCTGTCACCCGGGTCACATAGACCTATAGCGCTCATAAATACAGACATTAAATTAAACGCTTTATTTTTGGCCAAATGTTTGACATTTACTGACGAAATTGATAGGACTGGATCAATCTGGTTTTTTTTCCACAGAGGCAGACCCACGATAATATCCGCAGGGTTTGTCACCTGTTGAAAGAAACAGCCATAATGTAGACACCAGCAATCCTTGTATTGTTGGACACCGAAAAGGCATTTGACAGAGTTGAGTGGTCTTTTCTATTTCAAGTAATGGAACGCATAGGCTTTGGGATAAGATTTCTTTAAATGGTGCAAGCCAACTGTCATTGTCCAAAGCTTTGACTGGCAATAAATGGGGCCATCACTGACAATACAGCTATAAAGCGGGGCACCAAGCAGGGATGCCCCTTGCCACCTCTGTTGTACGCCATCTCTTTAGAACGTCTGCTGGCTGTGTGACTCTGATTGGGTTTGGGGCATTGGTATGGATGGCGAACAAAATACATCAATGGCGTTCACAGATGATATGCTGATTGCGCTAGCAGACCCAGAGATATCATTGCCCTCACGGATGGTGGAAGTGGAGGAATTTAGGGCGGTTTTTGGGCTAAGAATAACTAAATCTAAATCGTAAATACTAAATTTATCGGTCAGCCATGCTGTCTTGGAACGACTTTGGCTCTCAACTCAGCTGTCTTTGGCAGAGAAGGGTATAAAATACTTGGGAGTGGTCCTGACGAAATCACCTGAGTTTTTGTATGGGGCAAATTATCCACAACTGCTCGCCAAGGTGAAAAGTGACTTGCAGAAATTGCGCCCCCTCACGATATCCTGGCTGAAAAGGATGGCAGTGGTAAAAATGGTGCTCTTACCCAGAATACTGTACTACTTCCAGGCTCTCCCACTCCATGTACCCAAGTGCTTCTTTAGTGCCCTCACAAAACTATATCCACATACATCTGGCAAAACAAGCCCCTCAGAATTGCTATGATCACCCTGATGGCCCGAGACACCGGCGATGCCTGAGACTCCCTCATTTTCGGAGATATTACGAAGCTGCACCGTTGCGGGTAATAAAAGAATGGTTTGCAGGGGAGGGCCACAATATATGGAAGTGGCAAGATAGGGCGGTCGCGGGCACTCCTCTAGCGGGGCTTCTGTGGCTGGGTCGGAATCATAGGCCCCCTAATGTAAAAATAAGTACAATTGTGAGATTGGTTGTTGATGTGTGGGACTCCCTAATCAGAGAAGTGGTCTTATCCACGCCCCGTCCCCATTCCTCCTGATGTTTTATAACCCAGAGTTTCCTCCAGGATCGGAAACAGGGGCTTTTAGTACTTGGAAAGAAGTGGGATTCCTGAAGATACGAGGCTGCAAAAACGACATGGGGGTGGGAGAAGAAGACAAATTCTGCTATAACCAACTAAGACACTGGCTCACTAGTCCGGCGATTAAGGCTGCGGCCGCGAGACAACTGATGCCTTTGGAAGTGTACATTATGACACATACGGGATCAAGACACTTAATTTCGAAGTTGTGCACTTTATTGAACGACAGCACAGCTCCAATTCAGTGGAAATTCATTAAAAAGTGAGACACAACACTTGGGAACACCACATCTAGAAACATTGGGAACACCTTTGGATGGCTATCCCCAAACTCATTCGGTCTATCCAGAGGAGGGAAATGTGGTGCAAAATAATGCCTCCAATGGCACAACACCCCTGAGAGTCTTCGTGCGATGTACTTCCTGCTGGTGGAGCTGTGCAACCAGGGGGATTGGAAACATATCTGCTGGGACTGCCCGGTTATAAGATCATTCTGGGAAGAGGTTCAGGAACAAATGGGCAAGATATTTCCTGAGATTGGCTCAACAGGGACAGGCGTATGGCTATGTGGTTTGTGGGAGATGAAAATGAAAACGTACTCTAACTCTAACGGACAGAAACGCAGCTTTCTGACCCTTCTAATAGCTGGTTGGTTGGCGGCGGCACAGAACTGGAAAGAAATGCAGGCGCTGACTACTCACAACTGGCGTCAGAAAGTGTGGAACTTTGTCTCGCCGGAATGGGCTACTCACATAGTCCAAGTGGACCGAGTTTCCTTTAAGTGGAACTGGGAGGATGTGCTGGGGTATCTCCAGAGTGAGTATATGCTCCAATGGAGCTCGAACAGAATAAGGCATTCTGGGATAGACGCGAGGAACAAGACAACTGTTGCGATCGGTCTATGTTGCTCCTTTACAAGAGGGGGAGATGAGGAGACATTTTGGGTTATTGTTGCAATGTACCTTTGGTTAAGAAACCTAATCAAAACATGTTTAAAATAAATAGTAATAATAATAATAATATATGAAATATAAAATAATATAAAACGATCATTGGCATATTTAAAATAAAATATACATATGAAATATAACACCCATTATAATATTAAATACTGTCAAGACCTATTTACAATGTAAAATTCTCTGCTCATTCTTATGTTGCCAAAATACTCTTTGATTTTATGCAAATTGCTACTAAACCACATTGCTGCTATTTGTCACCCCTCCCCTTTCGGATGTGTAATTTATTTACATACTGAAGGGATTTATTTATTCACCCATTAAACTGTTTATATAATGAATAAGCGAGTGACTCGTTTATAAACCCAAGAGAAATTAACTTACTGGATGCAAATACTACCATCTGAAACCATGCTGATTGATCCAGCGCACATTGGCAGGGTCTTAATGTGTATTGTTCAGGTCTTCAAACCACACCCATCAATAGTTAGCCCCAACAATCAGGTCATGGCTCCTTGTTGGAGCCCCCCTCTGAGTTTCATTATCCCAATTAAGGCACTGTCTGACCGCCCCGCCCCTCATTAACACACAACTTCAAGGAGAGGCAGATATGTTTTTTAGTTCCTAGTTTGCAGTGGGAAGAGGGGGAGCTTGTTTTTTTCTCTCTCTCTTCCCGCCAAGTCATGACTAAACCTCAAGCCCTGCCCCCCATCTCTCTCTCAGACTAGTCATGCTGCAGCACAGTCCAGTGCCAGCAGAGGCACAAGGCTTGCTCAGCTTTTTTTGTCAGTTGTCTGCTAGTCTTCTATCTCACCTCACGTGACCCCACTTCACAGCATCATCAAATCACCACTACATGCCACGCCACCACAACCCGCCACTCCACATCATCACCCACTCACACCACTATATCCCTCCACCATATTACACACACTCAACCACTCCATAACACCTCCACACCCCCACCCTCACACTACCACCCATCCTCAGCACGACACCACCAGCACTCCACACACCCCACCACCCCATAATTTCACACCAGCACCCCACACCCTCACTTCACCCACCAATGATTACTACTATACAAACCCATACTTCCACTCCACCCCCCTACTTCACACCACCACCCTCCACACCACTTCACACCATCCCACAACCTTCCTAAATTATCACTCCACATCACACACCACTCATGTCACCACTTCACATGTCCTCTACATACATACTCACTGCCACTCCACACACCGTACCACTGCAACACCCCACACGTCTACACCACCTCTATGCACCTCTCTCCACACCACCACTCCATAAAACCACACTCCATACCACCACTCTGCACTACCACCACTCTACAGCAACACCACAAACCTCTGCCACACCTCCATAATCCACAACACCACCATTTCACACCTCCACACCAACACTCCACACCCTAACACCACCAGTCCACACTATATCTCCACAGTACTCCTCCACATCACAACACCACACCACCACTCCACACCTCCAGTCTAAACCTTCTACGCTACCCGTTCCACTCTAACACCATGAGCCAACTCTACCTTCTTTTCCTACTGTCATGATGGGGATGAAACCCCCTATGGGCATGCAGCTTATGGGCCGGGGATCCTACGCCCAAACAACGGAAGAATCCAGTAATGTACTGTACAAAGTATTTTATTCAACACAAAAACAGGGACAGCTATGGAAATCAATGTGATTGCCAAATATCTCTCAGCTTGGTACAGGCATGCCACTGGGTTTTAAGGAAATATGATGATACAAGCAAAAGATACATTACAGAAACCTAAGGTGGGATGGGATTGGGTGAGTAGTTTGGCATGGTATAGAATCTATATGGGATTAGTAGGTCTAATTGGTCAGGCCATATCTGGTGGCTCTTTCTGAGACCACCTACAAAAAGAAGCATGGGAAACATGTCATCAGGGTGTTTTGCGAGTGGTGACTGCAACACTGTTGAGTTGAGCGCTAAAGGTGAATAGGGATTGGCCGGGATTGGTTTTCTGAGCCTTGGAATTCTGGATGGTTACCAGCACATGAGCAACAAATGAAAGTGATGAGAATGGCCCCAAGGTGCTACTTGTCCCAATATGGTTACCATGTTCTGATTCCCTAGGCCACAAACCAGGACATTTAGCCTGCAACTTCATACTGTATTGTATCTTTTATCCAAAAGAGATGGATGGGAATGAAGGTATTTGTCAACCCATGTCTGAATCTAATGGATAGGCATTCTCTACTAGCTGCAGGTCACGTGTGTAAGGACCACATTTTGAATTATTCTGCTCAGTAATTCATGAGGATTTTAGCCTTTTTACTATGAGTGTCATTACCTCCCTGCCCTCTAGAGACGTGTTTAAGCTACTTTCCTCTTGATTTAAGGTCTGAGTCGGTGGGAATCTGACCTTCCAGCAACATTTGTTTCCTTACTTCTCCTGAGAGGGCAATGCCCATTGTCTGGGACCTGTTTATCGTCTGTACTTTTTGAAAACTGGTGCAAACCTGTCTTTCCCTGATAACCCTGGTAAATGGTGCACTTGCTGTCTGACAGAGTCTCTTCTTCAGGCACATGGCTCCTTGATGTCTCATGTTCACCTAAGTTTGCTATCCAGTAGGGGATCAAGGAAAAGATATACGCCAGACAATCATCATCTGCTTCCATTGAGTTTGTTTCTTCCTCCATTTTAGCATGGCGGTCTGACAGTAACGTTATTGTTTCTGTGAGCAGGTTGGGCAGGTTGCTAAGTACAGCAGGATGGCCCAATTTCTGTGCAGACACCATTCTCCATTGCCGTAATGAGGTTGAGGACATATCTATTTTGTACCCCTTTACTGTTGAGTTGATTGTTTGTAACAGCTCCCAAAGTGTAATCTGCAACCGCATGGCATTCTCGTTCATTCCAGGAACAACGGACGCGAAGAACATCTCTGTTCAGCTGTACAGCCTGTGCTCCTCTGGTATTGTGTCAAGTGTCTTTTACATTCTTTTGGAGATGTAGTTTCCTCTCTTTACATGGTACAGCTCCAGGTACCTTGTCTTCCTCTGGTGAGGGTCCATTTTGGGGAACCCATCTATTTGTATGTCTTTCTGGGGTACTTCCAATGCTGGTGTATTCAATAGTACTAGAAAACATATACCTCCCAAATTCGGGGGCAGCTGCATGTAAGCTTTGGAACCACAGTCCTGCCTTGTTCTCCAACCATGTGAGCAATTCTGCCCAATCCTTGAGGAACTCATCCTTTTCTTTCTGCACAACTTCCACTGGAACTGTCAGGAGCGCTTGTGCCTTGCATCCCAACAGCCCTTCGACCAATTCTTCTCCTGTGAATGCCTGTCCATATATTAGTAGTTGGGGTCTCTACCAGCATCAAGGCATTCCCCCTACCTCTCTCCTTCTTAGGGCATTGCAATTCTGTTTGTGTTACTATTTTAGCTTCCCCTCTGTTTGGGCCATCCAGTATACATTGTATAATTTTGTCTGTGCTCCAATAGTTCTCTATCATTGTCTGCATTCTTATATAGCTATTCTCATATGGAAATGTCTTTTGTGACATCCATCTAAGTGTAGGCCAGTTCTCTTGGAACTGGCCCCTTGTTGTGCATTGGGCACTGTGGTCTAGTTGCAGGGATTCCAGTGGCTATGAAAGTCCTGGAGGCGTTCATGGAATTGTAAATGTGAGAACAAACATAGCAGCTCTCCCCTGAAGTCTCTCGCCCCACATGGGCCATGAGCCGGTACCACATATTATTGGTGATCTGGGCAAAATTAGTCATGCAGGCATGACAAAGGTGTTGGTGATCAAAGTTGTTCAAAGTTGTTCAAAGTTGTTGGTGATCCTCCGTTTGAGCCTCTTTATCTCTTGGGTGGCACCGGTAAGGGGTGGGGTCAAATACTTCAGTTAGTAAGGAGATAGGTGTCACATTGTCATATACTGGTTCAGGTGCATGAAACATTGCTGCTTTTCCTAAGGCTAGGATGGTAAAGAGATAGAGACAGCAGAATGCACAAAATATAAACACAATTGCCTTAGTAGTATAGTTCATGTGTTGCAAGTATGCACACCCATTTCTTTATCTGTACGCTATAAATCTATGTTTAGCAAAATCTACAATATTCTGTATCACAATTTTTTCCTCTCCTTTTTTTTTCTTTGCGCTTTCACCCTTATTCTCTGAATAGTAACATTTCTACAAAAATAACTGCATCAAAATCGCCAGCCAAATGCACTTGAAGATGAACTGCGCCTTGGAATTGCTAAGTAAGGCAGCAATGGGCACCTTGCTTTTCTTTAATGCTTGATAACTATTTGCAAAATATGTGAGAAAGGCATAGATGAAAAGCTGAAAGGACAACATTTGATATTTGTGCTCTAATTTTTTTGAAGAAATTCCTCTCTTCTTTTACTCTGCAGGTAAAAGTCTTCTACAGATGTACTTCATGCATGCATATTGGTAGCTCATGTAAAAAAAAGACAGTGTGCCTGCACTAATTCTCTGTTATTGCTAATCTGCTTCTTGTCATAGACCGCGTCTGCACTGTTCTTCATCTTATTCTTGCACTGATTTGTCTGGGACATGGGGCGGAGGGGTCTCACATGTACAGCATTTGACATCTCCTATATGGAACCAGGATGTCTTCCCTATCAGTTTAACAGCTTTGGGAGTAGCATTGTCAATTACAAAGGGGCCATCAATACGTGGCTTGTGCCATCCCCTGTTGAACTTTCTCAGTAGGACTGTGTCACCAGGATATAAGAGAGGGGCTTTAATGAGTTCTTGTGTATTTGATGATTTGTTGCATCGTTCTTCTTCGACCTCGCCAGCTGTGCTTGAAGCTGTTGAGAAATAAAAGAAACACTCACCATCACATCTGCAAGATATTAGTGCATTTCAGTTCCCAAAATAACAGCAGCATTCTGGGCATCAGTTAGCTCTCTAGTAAGTGGCGCAAGTGGGATGTGCATACGACATCCTGTCACCAACTCATGAGCAGTTAAGTGGTGGTCAAAGCCAGGCTGATTGCGTAATTACTAACCTTCAGCAAAGGTGGAGTCGAGGTGGATGCACGACCGGCTTCAATCCAGCGTGAAAAAGGGCATACATTGAAAAAGGGATGGCGCCATTGCCTACCCCTCGCACTTTTTAAATTACGCAATCAGCCCGGCTCTGACCACCAAAGGGCATACGACTACCAACATGTACCTGTAGCCGTTACAGTTTTGAATCATATCAATATAGTCTATATGCAAATGTTGAAAGGGCCCAGTCGGTTGGCGTATTGCTCCTCTCACTACTCGCAACTTATGTCCTGTTGTATATTGCTGGCACACCGCACAATTAAAAACAAAGAAAGCAACATGCTCTGCCAAATTTGGAGTGAACAAGTCTTGCGTAATCTGTGCAGCAAGACTCTCTTTACTGGTATGTGCCAGGTGGTGGAGCTGCTCCAATGCTGTCTGCAATAATGTGAGGGGCATAACCGGTTTTCCAGTGCTTTACTGAACACCCCCTCCAAAGCTCTTGCTCTTCTGGTGAGGCTCGCCCCTGTAATCCAATCATCTGGGTAATGGGCAGTGAATTAAAGCCTATATGGACTGTGCGCTGCACCACTGCAGTGTCCGTTGTCAATTGTACTGCATCTATGAGCCACCCCCAAAAGGTATGCATGCTGCATCAGTGTGCCGTCAGCACGTAGGAAGTACCTCCTTTTCCAACATGACAGTCCTGCATATACTGTTGATGTAACGTAGGCAGAGTCGGAATATACTGCGATTTCCTCATCCTTATGTGATTCGAGGGCCACAACTCTGCTGCTTGCAATCTCGTGCTTGCCACTAACTAAAAAATACCACGCCGTCTCAACTTCACTACTGCCATCCCAGTGTGTATTTCCCCTGAAGTCTGGTCAATTGTTGAGGACCTGTCAATAAAGAGTACTACCTCCCCTCCGAGGGCATTTTCTGTGACAGGTCATCATAATATTCTGTGTATTTGGCACAGTTGTGTACGTAATCTCCTTCCTCAACTGGTTCTGCTATAAATGTTGCTGGAGTCACTACTCTGCACCTCACCACTTTGACTGCTGGGTTTTAAATGATCACCTCATACACAGACGCTCTCTGCCTTGTCAATGTGCTCTTGGGTTTCTCAAAATTGGTGAAAAGGGCATGCTCCAAATAAAGTCTAATTCTGCAGCCCATTGTGATATTCGCTGACTTCTACAGTGGAAAGGCTGCTTCAGACACTGCTTCATCACAGGGGTAATGTACCTTCATTACTGATCAAAGGTTTGTGTTCCAGGGTAGTCTTCTGTGTGAGTACTGCTGTCATCACCACCCCATTGGAGTGTGAGAATAGATACAATTCTTCATTGTATTCGGGGATCCCTAAAACTGGTGCTGTGCATATTGCTGTTTTCAATTTTTCAAAGGCTTCTATCTTTTCATTTGTCCAGGCTATTTTGCTGTTGTCTCTCTGAGCCTCTTTGAGTCCTGCTAGGAGGGGTCTAATGTATGTGCTGCAATCAAATATCCATGACCTGCAATAATTGCATAGTCCCAAAAACTGCTGCATTTCCCTCAACGTATTTGGCCCTGGTGTTTTGGTAATTGCTACTTCTCTTTATGGGGTCACTTTCCTTCCTGCGAGTTTATCTGTCCAATGTACAGGACCTCTTTCTGACAGTACTGCAATTTTGCCTTGTCTACCTTGTACCCCTTGTATGCCAAAATTATCATCAATTGTACTGTCTCTTCAACACTGTTCTTCTTTCTCACTGCACACCAGAATATTGTCCACATACTTAATTACTGTGCTATCCATGTGTATGTTCCCCAAATCTACCTGAAGCACTCTGATAAATATAGAAAGGCACTCACAGTACCTATGGGGTAATCTTGTGTCTTTCCACTTTTGATTTCTATATGAAAACAAGGTCAAATCTTGAGATTCTTCAGGAAGGGGTATCGAGAAAAACAAATGTTTTAGGTCAATCATTGTGAAATGTGTGGCTTTGGATGGGATGTTGCATAATATGGTTGCTGGATTGGGAACTAATTGAAACTCTGCTTCAACAATATTGTTTGGGGGTCATAAATCCTGAATAAATCTCTGTGACCCCCCCCCCCCGGTTGCTTTCTTCACTGGATACACAGCCATATTGCATAGGGACTCTGATGGCATTAGGATTCCCTGTTGTACTAGCGCTGAAATTGTTTCAAAAATTCCCTTGTCTGCTTCTCTGGACATGACATGGGGTATTGCTTCACTCTGTGTAAAACTGCTTCTGGCTTTGATCTTGACTGCCATGTGTCCCTTAAATAGACATATGTCATAAGGACTGTTGAATCAACAACAATCCATGACGAAAACAATCCTTTCTCTCAGAATATCAGCACATGTCATCGATATATTGATGATGTTTTTTGGACAGGTAATGAAGAGGTGCTAAATAGTTTTCTCAGTTGGCTAAATACTCATGCTCCTAACATCAAATTCACCATGAGCTATAATGAAGAATGGATGCCATTTCTGGACTTAATAAACAAAACAAAAAACATGCTGTGAACCTAGAGACTACCTTATTTTGAAAATACACTGACAAAAACACCTTATTGCAATTTGAGAGTTTCCATCCCCTCTGTTTGGGAAACAATCTTCCGGGGGCACCGTTCCTCAGAGTGTACAGGAGGGCAGAGCATCCTCTGACAGGCCCATAGGTCAGAACTCACCCTCTAGTACCTGTAAAAGAAGATAGCAGCACCTTGAGGAGGTTAGGGTGCAGGATTAATTTACTCTGACACACTTCAATAAGGACAACTCAAAGGACTGGCAAAGGGAAGTCCGTTTAATGACAAGTACAAAAAACAGGGAAACAAATGGTAATCATCAATGGTGCGATCGCCTGTCTCGCTTAAAATCCCAACTTCTTTATTCAGACAGCAACTTTTATGGGCAAAGTTCGTCATCATTTGATGTGCAAAACTCATAAGTTTGTTATGCAATTTCTATTGGTCGGAAAAGTAACTTAAGTATAGGTGCTATATCTGTATATGGTAACAGAGCATGCAGATTGGATAATTCTTATCGAATGGGCGTCTACGCCCATCCCACTACATCACTCGTGACAGACGTCACTACAACTATGACGTGTTATTGGTTCTACAAGCTATAAGACCCTAGATTATTTGGTACATTGTGATTGGGTGGGTTACAACCCTAGACATAAATCTCCACTTTAATTAGCAGCATGCAGAATAGACACACAGATGCATAGTGCCCCAAGATTCACCTTGCCTCCCTTCCATCAATCAGTACCTGTAGGGCTATGTGTCAATTAGTTGGCTGAGGATGGCCTCGAAACTGTAGTTCTTATCAGGAAAAGTTATAGCATCCTCGGGTTCTGGGTGACATCAGACGTTGGTACCTCTTTGCCCTTGGCTGGTCACGTGTCTGTTCACCGTGAATCTGCTTCATTTTCCTTCTTTTCATATATTTGATTCTTTGTTCAGCCCAGCCACCTGCCTGGGGCCTCTTATCTCGACCTTCACTGGCTGGCAGTCATGCTCTAACGTTTTGAGTCTTCAGAGTAGCCGCTCTCCTCCCTTCCTGGAGTTGATCTCGAATTCCCAAGCATTAGCTACTTCTTGCTGAGTTTCGATTCTGCTCTTCCCTTCTGGCTTTAGCTGGAATATGAATCTCGGCCTTGGTGACCCCCTTGCAGCCTGGGCTTAGTTCTGCTTTACAAAATGGAGTCGCACTCATATAGCGTGCTTCTTTCAGGTAGTAGAGATATAATTGGCGCATGCCGCTCTATTCTTCTACTAAGTATTGCAAGCAGTGTCGTTTACCTAACTTCTTGCGTTACAAGCCTATTTACATGCATTCAGTCAGTTGTACGATTCGATCCTGGGTACGTTCTTTGTGCTGCAATGTGGTATCTTCTTATACGTTTGTCACATCATTATTCTTTTACAGTTCATCCTTGCGTACTTTCTTTTGCTTGTCGTTTTATGGTTGTCTGTACGTCACGTCTAGGCTCTTATATCGTCACCAAAAGCCTTCCATTAAGGTTCTGTGGGCCTCTTTGGGGAAAGTCTGTAAGTAGTCTTCGTATCGTGTCATCTGCTGGTATGGTTGTCTCAGTGGATACCTTGCAGCCCACGGTTGTCTGGTTATTGGTGCTTCAATAGGTATACATGTCCCTCTGATGGGTACTGGACAGAGCCCCGCCGTGGCTCTTTGGTGATTCATTTGCTCCTTATATGTTATATATCTTGGCGAGTATGCTTCTGGCATTTCGACATGAGTGGCTGGAGTGCAGGCCATATTTGGGACCTCCTCTACACACACCCCTCTGGTCGGTTTATCAACCACTTCTTCTTCTTCCTTTAAATTATTCTTCCTTTGTTCTTCCACATCCACTTCTTCGTCATCTGCGTTTGTACATGATGGTGTGAACGCGTGCATCTTTGGAGTCCATATTTTTATCACTCCTTTCAAACTTCCTGTTGTTTTTAAGTGTTCGTCTTTGTTCCAGGTCATTAGCTGGCATTGCCCATTTGGGCTGCAGTAAATCCATTTCCCTTCATACCTTCTTCGTTTTCTGGGGTATGCAAACTTTTTTCCTTATGGGACAAATCCGCTGGCCTTCATGAAGTTTGTTATGTCTTCATCTGTTTGGTCTCTGGGCTTCCATCCCGGTTCGACATCGACCATAATTTTCATCCCATGGCTTTCTTCGCCGTTTTCTGGCATTGTGTTACGATTATCTTGATAACACAAAATCCTAGTAGTATCATTACTAGCAGGGCACCCAGAATTTTGAATATGTCTGCCATCCATTGTGGGACCCATAGAAACAGTGTTCAAAACCAGCTGCCATCATCCACTATGTCAGTTACCTTGATCATCTGATTCTGCAGATCTGCCAGCATACTTATGGCTTCTGTTAAGGTTCCATTTTCTTCATCATGTGAAGGTATAAACGTGCAACATGATTCTCCGATTTTTGTGCAAACACCTCCATCCATTGCTGTAATCATGTCAAGTACATATCTATTCTAGAGGGTCATCAATTGGATTCCTCTCAGTTCTTCTTTGATTGCATTGAATCCTTTTATGGTAGTGTTGATGGTCTGCAATAACTCCCGTCTGGTTATCTGCAAACATTTCGTATTTACTCCAGTTTAGGCATGGGGCAAGAGCAGTGTTGTGAATACTGTTGAGGTGAGGCTAAACAGCCTGTGCTCATATGGGATTGCATGGAATGCTTCTTCTGATTTGGCAGAAAAGTAATTCTCTCTCTTCATCCGGGATACCACTGCTATAGATCTCCTCTTCCTTAGATGAGCATCTGCTTTCGGGAAACTGTCAATACTCATGTCATTTTTCCGAATCACTAGTGCAGGAACGTGGACGTTCACTAGTGTGCATATGCCTCCCCAATTTTTCGGTAGTCTTATGTATGCCTTGGATCCACACACCCAGTAATGGTCCATGATTACTGCGATCCCTTGTATCATTCCTGGGGCTTCAAAGATTCGTCCGCAGTTTTGGTTCTCTCCCATCTTCCTTGTGCCATTGTTCTTAAAGCATAATTTCGGGATTTCCAGTGGCACTATCTGTAGGGGTGCCCCTCTATCTTCGACCCATGTTAGTAACTTCACCAATTTTGGCCTTAGGGGTTTGCCCAGTTTTTGAGAGTTTTCTATTGCTTCCTTGCAGGCTCCAAGGACCATCCATGCTCGGCATGTCACTACTCCTGCTTCCCATCCGTCTGGGGAAAGCACTGTTCCCCAAATCTGCATCTGGCACTTATTTCTCCATATTTGCACTTCTTTTGGGGTTTTCCCTTGGACGTTCAGTCTTGGGTTTATCTCCCATCTTGTTCCTGTTCCTTGTGCTTCTGGCTTTGCATTCCTAATCACGTGATTCCTGGTGTGAGCTCTGTTTCTTGGCTTGATGTCTTGGATGTAGTCGTCTTCATCAGTGTATGCTGTCTCTGTTGCCCATATCAGTGAGGCATCTCTTCCCATGAATTGTCCTCTTGTGTTGCACATTGCTACATGTGATAAACAGTGTGTGCTTTCGGGACATCAATTTCTACAGCCACGAAGATCTTGGACTTTCCCATGCGGTACGGTAGGAGTGCGCAGACGTAGCATTCTCCTTCAGCTTTTCTTCTTCCGACCTCTTTCATGTGTTGGTACCAAATGTTGTTTCCTAGATGTGCTTTGCTGTCTAGGTAATCGTTTAGTTCATTGTTGTCTTCATGTGGGTTGCTCTTGATTCTTAATGTCTTTTTGTAGTTAGCTATAACTACGTCTCTAAATGCATCTATGTGACTTTTTCTTGCTGGAGGATTCTCAGGCATGCCTGTTGGAGGAGCAGGCTTCATTACCTGTATCGCTGTGGTAGGAGAAGGTTTAGTGCGTCTCTGCTCCTCTCGCATTCTCCTGTAGGGCTCCTTTAACCACCATCTGTGTATCGTCTGTCCAACATGTGGCCTCATCGTGGGCCTGGTGCTCGTAGGAACTGATGTGCTTGCTGCGATAATCACTGTGGTCCTATTTTACAGCTCCTTATGCACTTCCTTTGCTCTAACTATAAATGGGGACACATGGTCTATCAGCATTTGTGTCTTTGCAGCAAATTCTTTTGTAGCAGTCTCTGTCTTGAGTGCTTTGGTTATATCCTTTTCAATTGGTCTTTCGCTTGCTTCCTCTTGGTTGCTTTCACTATTTTCTGGAACTGGTTGTTCGGTAGGCAGTCTCTTTTCTGTCACCATCATTCGAGGTTCTGTAGCCATTGACACTTGCCCTTGCCCGTGTGCATTCAGTGTGTGTGTGCGTGTAGTGGTCATTGCTATATTTTCATTCATTCCGTGCTGACCCTGTCTCCAGCTTTTCTCTTCATTTGTTACCTCAAATGTGTATGAATCACTGCTAATTACATTTAATTTTAGTTTGTTTACTTTATCGTCAGTTTTTCTAGGAATCGGAATGACTATATAGGGTCTGGGTGCTTTCGTGGGATTCGTACGTACTTTATCTGGTGGGTGCACTGAAATTGGAGTGCTTCGTGCACCAATAAAGAATGCAGTTCTGATTGTTAATGACAGAAAAACAATAATAATCACTACACATATGCACATTATCGTTCGATAAGACAGTTTGCAGCATTTTCTTCCAGGGAAGTGGGGGCGCCCCTTCGCTTGTGGGAGGACTAGGTTACTGTTCTGGGCCCCCATTTCAATCATATCAATGGTTAAGGTTCTATAAAGATCTCTTCTTTTTATTTACTCCATTATGGTCTTTCAGGAGGTCTTGGACGTAAAGTGTCTTGTGCTTCGTAATAGTCCCCCCTCTCGAGGGTGTCGATTGTCTCTGGTTGCGGGATGTAGTTCCCTTGCTAGACTATGGAAAAAGATTAGACTAGCCTCTTTGGTGAGTCACACTCATTGAGCATATTCAAAATAGGTCAATTCCCAGTCCACCCCCCGAATTTGCCTTAGTCCTGAAGACATGCTGGAATCTTGTTTAAATGTGATGAAGATAGAAACAATTGGAAACAATAGAAAAATGGATAAAAAGGTAAAAAATTGAAAACCTGAAAAAATGGAAAAACGGTATCATTCAAATCAAAAATGGGAGTCAAATAACCGAAAAAATAAAAATAAAATAAAAAATAAAATTAAAAACAAAACAAGCGGTGAAGTCCCCTTCCCTGCTCTTCTCGATCTGCCCCACGGCGGTAAAATGAAGAACTGTGCCTCTTTTCCTGGATCTGTCCCACGGCGATGTTTTCACTGGAATCTCCTCAGGTATTCTCGCTGAGTATTGGATAGCTCCACCTGGAGCATGATTCCGTGGAGGAGTGTGCCCCTATGCGTGACATTAGCTGGGTCTCTGAGGAAGGTGATGACATCAACATCTGCAGGCCTTCCCACCATTTCTGGATAGTCAGTGACTAGACGGAACAGGACATTGCGTGCCAGGCGACTGTCCTCGGGTGACACAGACATTTGTCCTGCTTGGCTGGGTTCTGTATCACATGCCTTTCTTTCGACGAGAACAGTCTCTGCACTTTCCTGCTGCGTGTATTGCGACCACATAATTTAGCTTGATCCACACTTGGTTCAGGTATTCATTGTTTCTTGGATCTCTGATGAATAATAGGGTATCCATGGTTCTCAATCCTCTATGATGCGAAAGAAAAGCATGTATGTCAGCTCATCAATGATCACTTGTGGTGGAAGCATCTGTGGCCTGATCACCGTACTCGGGCAGTACAATGAAGGCTTCCGCAATGACAGTCAGTAGTTGCCAGATTATTTTCTTGTTGGCTGGATCCTGGACAAAGTCTGTGATACTGGTAACTCTCCCTATAAGCGATGGATATGTCTCTAGCACTAACTGAAGACAGGACAGCACATCCCTTGTGATATTTCTGTTGGGGGATGTCATACGTTCTGCTAAGCGAAGTCTGGGTGTTGGTTGATTCAGGTGAATGTGTGATGTTCTTAACTTTTTCTCTTAGTTCATCAAAGTCTTGTTTGCGGAAAATGCTTGGATATGGCTTGATTCAAAAGTTCGTATCAACAGTGTGATGTGGCTTAGATGTGTGATTCTCTTTTACCCTGCAACTAGAATGCATAGAGTGTTTGTTATGTTCTTATCCCCCTTTGCTTGGAGAAACTGTCCAGTTTTATGCCACAACTTGCATCCGGGTTCTTTGTCTTGATTTTCCTGCTCATGCGTCCTTCTTCCTCTTCATTGCTCTCGTCTGCACGTGCTGAGGTTCTTCCCCGTTGTCTGTAGGTTCTTCGCGGTGGGGTGCAGCTAAGGGGATCTCACCGATATAAGGTTTAATGTCATTTAGGAAGATCCAAGCTCTCCTACCCTGCAGTTTCACAGCTGAGGGAGTGCAGTCCTCCACGATGAACGGGCCGTTGAATCTTGGCTCGTCCCATCTTTTCTTTGTGTGATTTCTCACAAGCACTGCATCACCAGGGAAGATGATTGGCGTACGTAGTCCTTGAGCTGTGTCTGTTTCAGCATCTCCCTCTGGGTCTGGTGTTGTGCTGCACCCTTTTCGTCGTCGATGCAGTTGGTCTGAAATGACAGCAAGGCTTGATGTCATGCAGTTCAGATATTCTGACAGTTCGGTTCCCAGGACCTCTCGGGTAGACTGGGCATCACATCGAGCTCTATCTCGAGGGGTAAGGGGGGTCCTCTTTCTCTTTCCCGTGACTATCTTGTGCGGCGTGAGATGATGGTCGGAGCCTGGTTGGTTCCGAAGTGCATACAATGCCAGTGGTAGACAGTGCAGCCATCCTTTCTTTAGAGTAAGCTTCAACTTGGCCATCCTCTCCTTTAGCAAGCCGTTGAGCCTTTCGCATATGCCATTTCCCTCTGGATGATAAGCCGATGAGAACTTGTGCTTTATACCAAGCAACAAGCTAATCTGTTCAAAAACTGAATTTACAAAATGGACCCCATTATCTGATCTCATCACCTCACACACTCCCCATCTAGGGAATACTTCCCTTACCAGGAATTTGGCAGCACAGGTTGAGTCTGGGTGTGTACAGGGACCTGCGTCTATCCAGCTAGAGAATGGACACACCACTACAATTAAGTACCTGTACCCATTACACATTTGAATCATGTCGACATAATTGATGTGCAAGTGCTGAAATGGCCCATTTGGCCGGGGATGACTCCTCTCACTACTTTTAATGTGTGCCCAGCTGTGAACTGCTGGCAAATTATGCAGTTCACTATAAAAAATGCAACCTGCTCTGCTAAATTCGGTATGAACCAGTCTTCTGCGAGCATTGCGGCTAGATTTTCTTTTGTCATATGGAATGGGTAGTGTAATTGTTCTAGTGATATCTTTAGTAGGGCTACAGGCATTACTGGTTTACCAGTGCTGTCTTGTCTCCACAATCCATCCGAGGGGTTTAAAGAACACCCTTGACGTTTCCACAGGTTCTTTTCGTCCTGTGGTGCCTCCCCTTGAAGCTCCATCAATTGAGTTTTCCCCATATTACTATAAGCCTCTGGAGTAGCTCGAGTTATCATCATACGCACATGGGTGCGTGCCACTTCTACTTCCATGATTGTCTCATTTTTGGATGCCATACGCTTGGCTTCCGTGTCTGCTGCGTGATTTCCACGTGACACGAAATCTGTCCTGTGAGTATGAACGGCGCATTTCACGACCGCTATGCCCACTGGGAGCTATAGTGCCTTGATCAGCCTGTCCAATAAGGTTGCGTGCTGCACTGGCGTGCCACCTGCTCGGAGGTAGCCCCTCCTCTTCCAGCGTGCTAATCCTGCGTGCACTGTGGACGTTACATAGGCGGAGTCACTGTACACAGTTACTTCCTGGTCTGCATTATTCTCAATGGCGAGTATCAACGCCAATAATTCTGCAGCCTGTGCTGAATAATGAGATGGTATTCGTGCACTAACGAGAACTTGGAATTCTCTGTTCGCTATGTGTTTTATTACGGCAACGCCCATATATCTCTGTCCGTCTTCTTGGTCAATTCTCGAAGAACCATCAATGAAAACGATCTCACCTCCCACCAGGGCATTTTCTTTTAGCCTGGGGATTTCATCATAGAATTCTTCGTAGTTCGCGCAGTCATGTATCGGCTCACCTTCAGTGACTAGTTCAGCTATGAACGTGGCTGGATTCACTGTTTTACATCGCACTATTTTGATCGATGGATTCGATATGATCACCTCATAGGCCGAGGCCCTTTGAGATGTCAATGTACCTTTTGGTTTCTCTAATATGGCAAATAATGAGTGTTCAACATACAATGTCATGGAGCACCCCATTACAATGGGTGTTGCCTTCTCTATGGCGAACGCTGCAGCAGATAAGCTTTGTTCGCATGGGAACTGGCCTCTTATTACTGGGTTTAGATTCCCACTGTAATACGCCAGGGGCTTGTACCCCAACGAGGTTTTTTGACTGAGTACTGCCGTCATAACATTGCCATTCGTGTGCGAGAACAGGTAGAATTCCTCTGCAAGATTAGGAATCCCGAGAACTGGAGCTTTGCAAATTGCTCTCTTTAGTTCTGTGAACCCTTCTTCCATCGCTTCAGTCCATTCAATTTGTTCTTTTGTCGCTCGGGCCTTCTTCAGGGCCTGGAGCAAGGGCTTGGTATACAAACTGTAATCGAAGACCCATGCCCTAACAGTTGCACAGGCCTAGGAAGCTCTGCATTTGTTTTATCGTGAGCGGCTTAGCCGTGTTTATGATAGCTTCAGCCCTTTCTCGGGTGATCCTTTTACCCTCATGCGAGATTAGCTGGCCTATGTACAGCACTTCTTGTTGACAATATTGTAACTTTTCCTTGTCAACCTTATATCCTTTTTCAGCCAATATGGTCAGAATCTGGATAGAATCACGCCTGCATTGTTCTTCAGTGGGGCTGCAGATCAGAATGTCATCCACATACTGCAAAACAGCACTGTCTACTGTAATGTTGCCTATGCTCATTTATAATACTCGGTTGAAAATGGATGGGGACTTACAGTACCCCTGCGGCAACCTCATGCTTTTCAGATGTCTGAACGTGAAGGACGTCAGATCTTGTGAGTCACGGTGCAGCGGGATTGAGAAAAAAGCATTTTTCAAATCAATCACCGTGAAGTATTTTGCCTCGATCGGTATGTTACACAAGATTGTAGATGGATTAGGGACTATAGGGAACTCGGCTTCAACAATATTGTTTAATGCTCTTAAATCTTGGATTAAACGCCACAACTCTCCCTTTGATTTCTTGACGGGGTAAATCACTTTGTTGCATGGTGATTCTGACGTCACAAGGATGCCCTGCTCCATCATGGCGGAAATTGTCTTCGCAATCCCTTCAACCGCTTCTCTGGACATGGGATATTGTCGTGCCTTTGGTAAAATTGCTCCTGGTTTCAATTTAATTTTCACTTCTCCTGCTCCTTTCAGGAGTCCTACGTCATAGGGTCCTGTAGTCCACACTGAGACAGGCACCTGGGCCATGTCGCCATCAAAGTATGCAGGGCGGATCAGCACCAACATCATTCTCTGTGGCACTTCTCGTTTGATCATTTTGACCCAAAATATGAGACTTACTTCCACCCTTGTCTCTTCTGAGTCAGGGTGTTCTTCGAACAGATCATCATCGGTGACGTCAGTCACTCGGTACCCTTCTTCAATGGTGATAATTGCACACCATTGTCTGCCTTCATCATCGTACCCTTCTACCATTACTACCTTCCCTCGTACTGCTGCAATATGTATCGATAAAGGAAATACTTGTCCCTCTTCTTCATGCATAGGTATCCTTAGTCTGAATAGAAACTCATCAGGGGTTCTCATAGTTCTATCTGCGAGGCCTGGCAGTCCCGCCATAAGAACATGCATGCCAAATGCGAAGACGTCCGGTTCTAATGGTATAGCTCTCATGGCTATACGTCCGGAGTATGCTCTGACCATTTCGCATATGTTAGAATAATGCATTCCTGGAGTGGAGCATACTATGCCCTCCTCTGTGAATGATATAGTCATATTCAACTTTATGATATGATTGTTTATTTATATAGCGCCTATACACAATGTGGTTCAAAGCGCTTCAAGGCAAGGGAGGGAACAAGGGAAAATACAACCACATTCTTACAGGCCATGTGAAATTAACTATCGTACTCGGCCTGACGACATTTCAGATACTGCAAAAGCTAAGACATAGATAAGGAAGGGTGGGGGGAGAGTGGGAAGGAAATGGAAACAGACAGGTGACTACCGTACTAGGCCTGATGACATTTCTGGTAGACCCGGATAAAAACAAAAGGTGAGGGAGAGGGGTGCAGAAAGGGAGGGGAGGAACAAAACAAGCGACTATCATACTAGGCCTGGCGACATTTCAGATAGTGCTGGAGGGGTGGTGGGGAGGAAACAAACAGTAATGGGAGGGTGGAGGAAACAGACGAGGTTGTTATCATATTAGGTCCAGGGACAATTCTGATAGAGTAAGTGCATAGAAGAAAGTAAGGGGAGAAGATAGGAAAAGGGAGAAGGGAAATGAGGAGAGAACAGAGAGTAAGCAGTCAAAAAGAGTGGAGAAGCAAGAGTGGAGAGCGAATACAATTGCAGAAGTCAGTAGTAACACATAATGTTGCAAGCCAGGATACAAGATGAAGATGGGAATAGAATGATTCAGGGCCACCATGAGTACAAGATGCAAAGGAAGTCCAGCATGAGATTTGAGAAAGAGTGACGCACCGTGAATGAATGAAGTCCATAAAAGTCAAATCCAGCATTGGCCACAAGACGGTGATGGTGAAGGAAGGCACCAGGTGGGCGGGGCTTGCTAAGTGGTGAAAAAGAGCAGCAGGCAGGAAGACACCAGGTGGGCGGGGCTTAGGCCAGGTGACCTAGATCCACTTGCACTGGCTCCCCATCTGCAAAGGAAAAGAAGCTCGAGGGCTCCTTAAGTAGGGAAATAGAGCGGCAAGCAGGAAGGCACCAGGTGGGCGTGGCTTGCTAAGTGGTGAAAAAGAGTGGGAAACATTAAATCTCGACCCAAAATGTTTACTGGGGTCTGGTGTGAATATAACAAGGGCACATTCATCTCACATTCCCACACAGAGACTGGGAGATTGTCTGTAAAGGGAACTCTACTATGACCTGGCCGGACAAGGAAAACTTGCCTTCTCGTATGCACGAGCATGTTACACCCATGTCAACTAAGAAGGAATATTCTTTCCCCCTCTATGATGACATTTACCCTAGGTTCCCTGTTGTAGTCTGGTGTCACTGATAGGATAGAGCACATCAGAGTTTCCTGTGAGCTGTCCTATTGTATATATAGGTTTGGTCCGTTATATACTTGTGGATTTCCCCCATTTCCAAGGTTGACTCCCCCTCCGGAGTTAGTGGCGTGTGACATTTGCGGCGGTGCCTGTTGGGATTGCCCCTGTGGCAAATTCCCCATATTCGAGGGTTGAACCTCTTGCGGCGTACCTTGTTGCAAGCCTGGCGCCTGCTGCTGCACTGCGTGATTCTGTGCACCGTCTTGTTGTGGGATGGCAGGCTGATTTACCATGCCTGTTCCCGTCCCTTGGCCATTCTGCCACATGCCTTGGCTTCTGCACATGGCCGCCACATGTCCTGTCATTCCCCACAGCCAGCACACTGGCGGTGGTCGGGCCATCTGTCCATCTGGCGTAGCTGGACTGCCCATCTGCGCATTCTGAAAGCCACTTTGATTATTCTGAAAACCTCTCTGATTACATTGAAATCCTCCCTGATTACTCTGCCATCCTCTTCCTCTAAATCCCCTACCCCTCGGGTAAAATCATGAGCTACCCTGGTTATTCTGCAATGGTTCAGTCACTTGTTGCGCGCTTGGCTCAGCTGGGTTTGTCAGCATGGCTCCCTCGAGAGCATACTTTGAGAGTTTCTTTTGCACCAGCTTTGCTTCCTCACCTTTACGAGTTGCCTCCTTTTTTCGGTTCTTTTCTTGCAACAATCTACAGTAGTGTGCAATTGTCAACTGTATTTCGGCCCACGGTTTAGCTTCTACTCCTACCAATTTCTCGAGGTGTTTCTGCACCGTTTCTGGCAACCCTTGGCACAATATGTGGTAGAATACAGGGATAGATTTCGTCCAAGATTCATGCGTTTCGAGTACCCACGTGTCTTGAGAATTCTGGACATAAATCAAGGGATCCTCGGACTCTTTCATTTTCCGAGTCATTATAGCTAACATTTCGGAAGTGTCTGGGTGCAGCACTTGCAGCACTTTCCACACTGCTGCTCTACAATTATTGAATGGTGCTCCGTCATGGGAAGTGTTAGTTATGGTTACCCAAGGGTACCCAGCCACACTCGTGTGTCCATTTCCCGCCTCCCGATGTCAGCATTGGAAGCTTGTTTTTTAAGTTCTCTCGATCCATGTGTGGCCATGGGATATATTGTGGTCTTGTGCCCCCCTTTTCTAGCAGCGGGAACTGGAAAGTGCAGTCTTCCTTCTCTTTCCCCATAGCTCTCCCGTCTATCACTTGGGTAGCATTGCCGCATCGCCGTCTACCTGGCAATGTCCTCAATCTGTCGACATAGGCAGGTGCTGGCTCCTCCCCTGACCGCGGGGTATTCCCTCATTTCAGCCAGGCTGCACGGCGAACCCTCATACCCTAGGTGCAGATCGCCAGTGTCTGACATCTTACCCTTGGTCCCTTACGAGCCGCTTCTCACATTGTCTCCCTTCTTCGTGTGTCTCGTCCTCTGTTTCCCCACCGGAGTCGGACGCTGATTGTTCCCAGTTCATGCAACTCCTTGCATCTGCTTCATTCTTACAAATTTCTAGCCTATCGAGGGACAGTCCCCTACTCCCACTACTTCGGGTGACATCCTCAGTGTCTTACAGCTGAGTGCTTTCCAGGCGCTCATCTTCCCTTTCCCCTTGGGATATCTGTTCCAGCCCCATTTCATCGTATATTTTATCAATCGTTTCGCGATGCTTCTGGTGTCGAAGTCATCCTCAATATTTGTTCCACTCGTACCTGGTACCGAGTCATTTGCAGGAACAAATTCTTCTATGTCTTCCCATTCTACAACAGGATGGGGTTTTTTAAATTCCTGCTCCAAATATTCCAGATCCCGTGTCCTATGTCTGCGTTTACGTTCTATTTCCTCATCTACTTCCTTGCGCATCCTCGCTTCTTCTCTAGCCTTATCTACTTCCCTCATCCTTTTGTTTCTACATTCCACTGCCCTTCTAACTTCCTCCTCTTCTCTTCTCTTCACCCTCTTCTCACATACTCTTTGCTCTTCTTACAACCTTTGCTTATTCTGTCTGTACTGGTCATAGGCTGCCTTCTGTTTGCGATCAAGCTGTTTCTCTTGCTCTTCGCGATATATTAGTTCTCGCTTCAGCCTATCCTTTCTTCTTATTCTTTCGTCCCTCATTTCCTCTCCTTTTCTCTCTCCCTTCTTTGCTTTTCATCAGACTTCTCTCTCGGTCTCATATCATCACTTCCTTTTCTATCTAGTTTCAGCAATATCTGTCCTCCCATCCATTTGTCTTTTGCGAATGCTATCTCATCTGTTCTGTCTCTAATTCCTTTCCATTTCTTTCCCTCTCTCTCCTTAACGAGAGGTGCACAACTCTGTGCCTGGTCCTTCCCTTCATCATAGCGTCTCTCCTTGTACCTCGGGACTGCGGAGGCAAGTTTAATTTCCTGGTCTTTCTCTTTGATTTCGTCACTACTGTACGTAGGTGACTCATAGGCGGGGTTGCTATACCCCGTGGCTGCCTTTAGTTCTCTTAGCGGGTAGAGTCCCTCTGACTTACTTCCCTCAATGACTGGATCAGGCGAGGCGGGTAGCGCGGTAGGCATCTCACCCCCCACCGTGCATAGGTTTAATATCCAGTCTGCGGGTAGTTCTTCCTCCTTCGCCTGTTCGAACATCTTCCAAAGTTCTAAAACAGCAAGGCGTTTCTCTAGCTTTTTGCCTGTGTATGTGGCATGTAGGTAAGTCATCATGTGTTGTAAGACGGCTTTAGATAAGGACCCATTTTGTGGCCACGGCATAAACATCTTGTGGGCGGTACCCTTAACCCACTCAGTACTGTACTTTTTAAGCTTAGGTGCATGCTGGGGTAACTGATTACACAGATGTGCAAGTGGGGTAACCTCCACCATTCTCAATTTCGTTATCAACAATACTTATGCAGTTTTTTATCCTTCCAATAGTGTGAGCGAGCACCAATACGCAAGCTCCAATCCAGACTTTTCCCGCCAAAATTCTTATATCATCAATTTACACAAGAACATCAATTCATTGGTGATTCCCTCTTAGATACGGAATCGCGTAAAGCCCAAACTTCATCTCAAACAATCAATGATACAGTTCTTTACGTTTGACATATAACAGAACACATATGACAGACATTTGACAGACTAGACAGACACCAGCTGGACACACATATACCTGCCTTCTAATCAATACCCCAACATGGGGTTTAAACGAACTCCATTTGTGCCGTCTTTAATCGTCACCGTAGCCTAATCGTCCCCTGTTATGTGGGCTCTGAGTTCACATTTCTTCTGACTGCTGTATTAAAGCACAGGAACAAGGCGAATCCTTACTGTTTTCTCTCGGGTGCCCTCCCGGTAACTTATTTTTCCTCTCGGGTGTCCTCCCGGTAACCTTACTTTTTCTCTTGCGTATCCTCCCGGTAACCTTACTTTTTCTCTCGGGTGTCCTCCCGGTAATCTTACTTTTTCTCTATCATACTCGAGTCATTAACTCATTAACATATATATAGTCTTCTCTACATCTAACTATTTTTATTTTTCTCCCCCACCCTCCGTTACCTTTCCCTTACTTGTTCTAATGCCTACAAAACTTTTGCCAAAGTAATGAGTTTATTGTTTCACTCACCGCTTGCATCTTTTCCTCTCTGGAACTTCGGGATCACCAGCCCCTCCATCGTTACCGCCTCTTGCGGGCTTTTCGTCCGATCCGCTGCCCGTGGGAATGAGAAGGGTTATGCTTGGAAAGGCAGGTTCCTTCAGACCTACTGCAGATTTGATGGATTTACTTCTATCATTGTCCACGGGAAGCTTCTCAGTCTACTCAGCCAAATGGCGAAGGACTTGTGATATTGCCGAAGGCCTAGAGTTACTTCGTGCCATTGGTCTATGGGTGTCTTAATATTAATCAATCAATAGTTGATGGTCGAACCATCCTCACGCTACCAAGTGTACAGGAGGGCAGAGCATCCTCTGACGGGCCCAAAGGTCAGAACTCACCCTCTAGTACCTGTAAGACAAGATAGCTGCACCTTGAGGAGGTTAGGGTGCAGGATTAATTTACTCCGACACACTTCAATAAGGACAACTCAAAGGTTTGGCAAAGGGAAGTCTGTTTAATGACAAGTACAAAAAAGGGGGAAACAAATGATAATCATCAATGGTGCGATCACCTGTCTCACTTCATCTCCCAACTTCTTCATTCAGACAACAAATTTTATGGGCAAAATTCGTCATCATTTGACGTGCAAAACTCATAAGTTTGTCATGCAATTTCTATTGGTCGGAAAGGTAACTTAAGTATAGGTGCTATATCTGTATATGGTAACAGAGCATGCAGATTGGATAATTCTTATCGAGTGGGCGTCTACGCCCATCCCACTACATCACTCGCAATAGACGTCACTACAACTATGACGTCTTATTGGTTCTACAAGCTATAAGACCCTAGATTATTTGGTACATTGTGATTGGGTGGGTTACACCCCTAGACATAAATCTCCACTTTAATTAGCAGCATGCAGGATAGACACCCAGATGCGTAGTGCCCTAAAATTCACCCTGCCTCCCTTCCATCAATCAGTACCTTTAGGGCTATGTGTCAATTAGTTGGCTGAGGATGGCGTCGAAACTGTAGTTCTTATCAGGAAAAGTTAGGGCATCCTCGGGTTCTGGGTGACATCAGACGTTGGTATCTCTTTGCCCTTGGCTGGTCACGTGTCTGTTCACAGTGAATCTGCTTCTTTTTCCTTCTTTTCGTATATTTGATTCTTTGTTCAGCCCAGCCACCTGCCTGGGGCCTCTTATTTCGACCTTCACTGGCTGGCAGTCATGCTCTGACGTTTTGAGTTTTCAGAGTAGCCGCTCTCCTCCCTTCCTGGAGTTGACCTCGAATTCCCAAGCATGAGCTACTTCTTGCTGAGTTTCGATTCCGCTCTCCCCTTCTGGCTTTAGCTGGAATATGAAACTCGGCCTTGGTGGCCCCCTTGCAGCCTGGGCTTAGTTCTGCTTTACAAAATGGAGTCACACTCATATAGCGTGCTTCTTTCAGGTAGAGATATAATTGGCGCATGCCGCTCTATTCTTCTACTAAGTATTGCAAGCAGTGTCGTTTACCTAGCTTCTTGCGTTCCAAGCCTATTTACATGCATTCAGTCAATTTCACAATTGGATCCTGGGTACGTTCTTTGTGCTGCAACGCGGTATCTTCTTATACATTTGTCACATCATTATTCTTTTACAGTTCGTCCTTTTGTACTTTCTTTTGCTTGTCGTTTTATGGTTGTCTGTACATCACGTCTAGGCTCTTATATCGTCACCAATTGCCTTCCATTAAGGTTCTGTGGGCCTCTTCGGGGACAGTCGGTAAGTAGTCTTCGTATCGTGTCATCTACTGGTATGGTTATCTCAGTGGATACCTTGCAGCCCACGGTTGTCTGGATATTGGTGCTTCGATAGGTATACATGTCCCTCTGATGGGTACTGGACAGAGCCCCACCGTGGCTCTCAGTTGATTAATTTGCTCCTTATACCTTACATATCTTGGCAAGTATGCTGCTGGCATGTCGAAATGAGTGGCTGGAGTGCGGGCCATATTTGGGACCTCCTCTACAAGAGTTCGGAGGGACTGTAGCTCAAACAAAGATTTTAAAAAACATAGCAAAGAGTTAAGTGGACAGCTGAAACAAAGAGGATACATCATGAAAGTAATTTGGAATGCACGTGAGCAAAACATATCTCCAGAGCAGAGGATAAAGATCAATGTAGAGGACAAATTGACCTGTATTTCGACTTTCAGTCCAATCAGCATTAACCTTCAGAGAATAATCCTAAAAAACTGGAAAATGATACACAAACCAGGTTTCACCACCATAAACAATAGATTTGGGTATAAAAGACAAAACAAACTGAAGAACTTTCTGGTACACACCTACAAGAATCCAAAAACAAGCAAAGATCACTTTGGCACCTTCCACTGGTAATAGGACACTACAGATGTGGAGGATGCTCACTGTGCTCTCTCACTCAGAATATGAGGGAAGTTGATTTATATGGTTGGAGTTGGAAACTGAGATCCTTCAGAAACTGTAAATCATAATGAGTGATCTATGGACTAAGGTGTCTGTGTACCCTGATATACATTGGAAAAACAAAACGGGCAGTTAGACAACAGATATGTGAGCATCGCTCATGTATCAAAAAGGAAGTGGATGACATGCCAATGGTAGCCCATTTGATCAAATATCAACGCAATCCAACTGACATATCGTGGTTTATCATTCAAGTGATTGAGGCATCCCCAAGAGGTAGAGATAGGGATGTAAAACTGAGAAGAGCCGAGCAAAAATAGACTTTTGGTCTTAATACGTTAAACCATGGATTAAACACCATGATCGAATGGGGTCTCTTCATGCATGATAAATAAACCCCAGGTATTATGACTCTCCTGCATGCTCTTACCTTATGTACATCCCAGGGAAATGATCAGTGTAACAATTGTGTATCTAGGAGACATAATAGTGAAAGTGACCTTTGAAATAAATTGAAATAAATATATTGCAATTCACTATATTTTCCAAGCCTCGTTATGAGCCCAAGGTTTTTTGTCAATGATGTGTCTAGTATCTAGTTCGAAAGCGTCACTTAACCTTCAAATCCAAGATGGCAATCAGCCCCTGTTCCAAGCCTCGCTCTGATCACGAGGCTGGAAGTCCATGTAAACAAAGGAAATAATGACCCACGCAGATCATATCCTGTAGCGCTAAGCGAAGGTGATACACTAGGTTCCTTTTGCTCAGTTCCCCCCGGGCATTCAGGATAAGGTAAGGTTTCTTCAGAATATTATTAACGTGTGCCTGCATGCTCAACTTAAAATAGGAGTAGGCTATTTCAGCTACTAGTACTATCGTGACCATGCACAGTTTTTCTTCCTCAGGAAGGGGCACGATGACAGTAATCATACCCATAAAGGCATTTGAATAATCACCCTGTAATGAGTGCCGGCCGGGGTTTTGTAAAAACAAATAAAACATCTAAATAACAAAATGAGCAAAGTATGGTACATCATTTATGGCCTTCCACTGTTGTTTTTTCTACAGACCGATCCTTGGATTAAGACTCTACAACAGGCGGAAACCGCTTTGTTCTTTTTTTCTGATCGAAGAGGGAAAGAAAACGAAAGGACAGATATCCTTTTGGTTAGTAGACATCGAAACTGCACTTTTGGTGAATGATTGCGCAAATAATCATACACAAATTGGCTAAAACTAGGGACAACATTTCTTGTTGTCTTTCAGAGGGGAAACAGACCCTTAGGCAGAAATCGGGATGACGCAAGAATTTTACTGGGGTAAAAAAAAAAATCACCTTCTGATCCCTATGTTACATGCCTTAATACAAAGGTAGCACACCATTCCTTTATATTTTACTTTTTAACTGGTGAGAGGATATTTCTATCATGAATACTGTATAGGAGATAGACGCATGTATGTGGTATGAAACTGATGTACTATTTTTGTATTTTAGAAAGTGTGGAGTATGGGGCTCAACTGACTTATCCTATAATAGAACCACATGTATGTCCTGAAGATGGCTCTAACAATTAAACACGTGAGCATGCGGGTACAAGTGCATCACGATTAAAGAGCCGAAACACGTGTCAACCTGAAAAAAACAATATCCGTTTCTTTTCTGTTCCCATAAACGAAAAACACACAGCAAAGTATGAAATAAATCAGTACCTGTAAAAACTATTGTAGAGCTGTAAAAAACGACTGCACAGTAAAACTGCATTGTAGTACAGATTACGACCAACTAATCGTTGTAAAAGTTTCCCACTATATCATGTGTTTTCATAAGTGTGTACAATCACTGTATACTAACCCCCAGTCACATTCTATTCCTTGAAGTGATTCTTTTTTCAAACCTCTTTGAATGTTGTTTTGTTGCCTGGCTAACCAGCTTTTTTATAATAATTTTGTAGATTGGAAACCTTTCATAAAATAAAACAAATATTAATTTAAGATAATGCGACATGATGTCTCTCTCTCTCTCTAGCTGTTTGCCCAACAAGTGATAAATCAGCATAAAAACTAAAATAGTGAGGGAACATTGTTGAGCCTAAAGAATAAGGGAGGGGTACCCAGTCTCCCATAGATAGATAAGGACCGTTGGGCCACAAGACTGCTGGCACCTGTGCCAAGTTATCCTTAAGAAATGATGGTGTCTTTTTCATAAGTGCCATCCTCTGTGGTACTTCCATGTTCTCATGCCTCATCCAGTAAGTAATACTTATGAGACACCATTCTCCATTGCCGTAATGAGGTTGAGGACATATCTATTTTGTACCCCTTTACTGTTGAGTTGATTGTTTGTAACAGCTCCCAAAGTGTAATCTGCAACCACATGGCATTCTCGTTCATTCCAAGAACAACGGACGCGAAGAGCATCTCTGTTCAGCTGTACAGCCTGTGCTCCTCTGGTATTGTGTCAAGTGTCTTTTACATTCTTTTGGAGATGTAGTTTCCTCTCTTTACATGGTACAGCTCCAGGTACCTTGTCTTCCTCTGGTGAGGGTCCATTTTGGGGAACCCATCTATTTGTATGTCTTTTTGGGGTACTTCCAATGCTGGTGTATTCAATAGTACTAGAAAACATATACCTCCCAAATTCGGGGGCAGCTGCATGTAAGCTTTGGAACCACAGTCCTGCCTTGTTCTCCAACCATGTGAGCAATTCTGCCCAATCCTTGAGGAACTCATCCTTTTCTTTCTGCACAACTTCCACTGGAACTGTCAGGAGCGCTTGTGCCTTGCATCCCAACAGCCCTTCGACCAATTCTTCTCCTGTGAATGCCTGTCCATATACTAGTAGTTGGGGTCTCTCCCAGCATCAAGGCATTCCCCCTACCTCTCTCCTTCTTAGGGCATTGCAATTCTGTTTGTGTTACTATTTTAGCTTCCCCTCTGTTTGGGCCATCCAGTATACATTGTATAATTTTGTCTGTGCTCCAATAGTTCTCTATCATTGTCTGCATTCTTATATAGCTATTCTCATATGGAAATGTCTTTTGTGTCATCCATCTAAGTGTAGGCCAGTTCTCTTGGAACTGGCCCCTTGTTGTGCATTGGGCACTGTGGTCTAGTTGCAGGGATTCCAGTGGCTATGAAAGTCCTGGAGGCGTTCATGAAATTGTAAATGTGAGAACAAACATAGCAGCTCTCCCCTGAAGTCTCTCGCCCCACATGGGCCATGAGCCCGTATCACATATTATTGGTGATCTGGGCAAAATTAGTCATGCAGGCATGACAAAGTTGTTGGTGATCAAAGTTGTTCAAAGTTGTTCAAAGTTGTTGGTGATCCTCCGTTTGAGCCTCTTTATCTCTTGGGTGGCACCGGTAAGGGGTGGGGTCAAATACTTCAGTTAGTAAGGAGATAGGTGTCACATTGTCATATACTGGCTCAGGTGCATGAAACATTGCTGCTTTTCCTAAGGCTAGGATGGTAAAGAGACAGAGACAGCAGAATGCACAAAATATAAACACAATTGCCTTAGTAGTATAGTTCATGTGTTGCAAGTATGCACACCCATTTCTTTATCTGTACGCTATAAATCTATGTTTAGCAAAAATCTACAATATTCTGTATCACAATTTTTTCCTCTCCTTTTTTTTTCTTTGCGCTTTCACCCTTATTCTCTGAATAGTAACATTTCTACAAAAATAACTGCATCAAAATCGCCAGCCAAATGCACTTGAAGATGAACTGCGTCTTGGAATTGCTAAGTAAGGCAGCAATGGGCACCTTGCTTTTCTTTAATGCTTCATAACTATTTGCAAAATATGTGAGAAAGGCATAGATGAAAAGCTGAAAGGACAACATTTGATATTTGTGCTCTAGTTTTTTTGAAGAAATTCCTCT
The DNA here is from genome assembly GCF_040938575.1 of Ambystoma mexicanum. Classification (NCBI taxonomy): domain Eukaryota; kingdom Metazoa; phylum Chordata; class Amphibia; order Caudata; family Ambystomatidae; genus Ambystoma; species Ambystoma mexicanum. Next base: position 107,922,794 of record NC_090939.1, on the reverse strand, counting down.
CTTCTTTTACTCTGCAGGTAAAAATCTTTTACAGATGTACTTCATGCATGCATATTGGTAGCTCATGTAAAAAAAAGACAGTGTGCCTGCACTAATTCTCTGTTATTGCTAATCTGCTTCTTGTCATAGACCGCGTCTGCACTGTTCTTCATCTTATTCTTGCACTGATTTGTCTGGGACATGGGGCGGAGGGGTCTCACATGTACAGCATTTGACATCTCCTATATGGAACCAGGATGTCTTCCCTATCAGTTTAACAGCTTTGGGAGTAGCATTGTCAATTACAAAGGGGCCATCAATACGTGGCTTGTGCCATCCCCTGTTGAACTTTCTCAGTAGGACTGTGTCACCAGGATATAAGAGAGGGGCTTTAATGAGTTCTTGTGTATTTGATGATTTGTTGCATCGTTCTTCTTCGACCTCGCCAGCTGTGCTTGAAGCTGTTGAGAAATAAAAGAAACACTCACCATCACATCTGCAAGATATTAGTGCATTTCAGTTCCCAAAATAACAGCAGCATTCTGGGCATCAGTTAGCTCTCTAGTAAGTGGCGCAAGTGGGATGTGCATACGACATCCTGTCACCAACTCATGAGCAGTTAAGTGGTGGTCAAAGCCAGGCTGATTGCGTAATTACTAACCTTCAGCAAAGGTGGAGTCGAGGTGGATGCACGACCGGCTTCAATCCAGCGTGAAAAAGGGCATACATTGAAAAAGGGATGGCGCCATTGCCTACCCCTCGCACTTTTTAAATTACGCAATCAGCCCGGCTCTGACCACCAAAGGGCATACGACTACCAACATGTACCTGTAGCCGTTACAGTTTTGAATCATATCAATATAGTCTATATGCAAATGTTGAAAGGGCCCAGTCGGTTGGCGTATTGCTCCTCTCACTACTCGCAACTTATGTCCTGTTGTATATTGCTGGCACACCGCACAATTAAAAACAAAGAAAGCAACATGCTCTGCCAAATTTGGAGTGAACAAGTCTTGCGTAATCTGTGCAGCAAGACTCTCTTTACTGGTATGTGCCAGGTGGTGGAGCTGCTCCAATGCTGTCTGCAATAATGTGAGGGGCATAACCGGTTTTCCAGTGCTTTACTGAACACCCCCTCCAAAGCTCTTGCTCTTCTGGTGAGGCTCGCCCCTGTAATCCAATCATCTGGGTAATGGGCAGTGAATTAAAGCCTATATGGACTGTGCGCTGCACCACTGCAGTGTCCGTTGTCAATTGTACTGCATCTATGAGCCACCCCCAAAAGGTATGCATGCTGCATCAGTGTGCCGTCAGCACGTAGGAAGTACCTCCTTTTCCAACATGACAGTCCTGCATATACTGTTGATGTAACGTAGGCAGAGTCGGAATATACTGCGATTTCCTCATCCTTATGTGATTCGAGGGCCACAACTCTGCTGCTTGCAATCTCGTGCTTGCCACTAACTAAAAAATACCACGCCGTCTCAACTTCACTACTGCCATCCCAGTGTGTATTTCCCCTGAAGTCTGGTCAATTGTTGAGGACCTGTCAATAAAGAGTACTACCTCCCCTCCGAGGGCATTTTCTGTGACAGGTCATCATAATATTCTGTGTATTTGGCACAGTTGTGTACGTAATCTCCTTCCTCAACTGGTTCTGCTATAAATGTTGCTGGAGTCACTACTCTGCACCTCACCACTTTGACTGCTGGGTTTTAAATGATCACCTCATACACAGACGCTCTCTGCCTTGTCAATGTGCTCTTGGGTTTCTCAAAATTGGTGAAAAGGGCATGCTCCAAATAAAGTCTAATTCTGCAGCCCATTGTGATATTCGCTGACTTCTACAGTGGAAAGGCTGCTTCAGACACTGCTTCATCACAGGGGTAATGTACCTTCATTACTGATCAAAGGTTTGTGTTCCAGGGTAGTCTTCTGTGTGAGTACTGCTGTCATCACCACCCCATTGGAGTGTGAGAATAGATACAATTCTTCATTGTATTCGGGGATCCCTAAAACTGGTGCTGTGCATATTGCTGTTTTCAATTTTTCAAAGGCTTCTATCTTTTCATTTGTCCAGGCTATTTTGCTGTTGTCTCTCTGAGCCTCTTTGAGTCCTGCTAGGAGGGGTCTAATGTATGTGCTGCAATCAAATATCCATGACCTGCAATAATTGCATAGTCCCAAAAACTGCTGCATTTCCCTCAACGTATTTGGCCCTGGTGTTTTGGTAATTGCTACTTCTCTTTATGGGGTCACTTTCCTTCCTGCGAGTTTATCTGTCCAATGTACAGGACCTCTTTCTGACAGTACTGCAATTTTGCCTTGTCTACCTTGTACCCCTTGTATGCCAAAATTATCATCAATTGTACTGTCTCTTCAACACTGTTCTTCTTTCTCACTGCACACCAGAATATTGTCCACATACTTAATTACTGTGCTATCCATGTGTATGTTCCCCAAATCTACCTGAAGCACTCTGATAAATATAGAAAGGCACTCACAGTACCTATGGGGTAATCTTGTGTCTTTCCACTTTTGATTTCTATATGAAAACAAGGTCAAATCTTGAGATTCTTCAGGAAGGGGTATCGAGAAAAACAAATGTTTTAGGTCAATCATTGTGAAATGTGTGGCTTTGGATGGGATGTTGCATAATATGGTTGCTGGATTGGGAACTAATTGAAACTCTGCTTCAACAATATTGTTTGGGGGTCATAAATCCTGAATAAATCTCTGTGACCCCCCCCCCCCCGGTTGCTTTCTTCACTGGATACACAGCCATATTGCATAGGGACTCTGATGGCATTAGGATTCCCTGTTGTACTAGCGCTGAAATTGTTTCAAAAATTCCCTTGTCTGCTTCTCTGGACATGACATGGGGTATTGCTTCACTCTGTGTAAAATTGCTTCTGGCTTTGATCTTGACTGCCATGTGTCCCTTAAATAGACATATGTCATAAGGACTGTTGAATCAACAACAATCCATGACGAAAATAATCCTTTCTCTCAGAATATCAGCACATGTCATCGATATATTGATGATGTTTTTTGGACAGGTAATGAAGAGGTGCTAAATAGTTTTCTCAGTTGGCTAAATACTCATGCTCCTAACATCAAATTCACCATGAGCTATAATGAAGAATGGATGCCATTTCTGGACTTAATAAACAAAACAAAAAACATGCTGTGAACCTAGAGACTACCTTATTTTGAAAATACACTGACAAAAACACCTTATTGCAATTTGAGAGTTTCCATCCCCTCTGTTTGGGAAACAATCTTCCGGGGGCACAGTTCCTCAGAGTGTACAGGAGGGCAGAGCATCCTCTGACAGGCCCATAGGTCAGAACTCACCCTCTAGTACCTGTAAAAGAAGATAGCAGCACCTTGAGGAGGTTAGGGTGCAGGATTAATTTACTCTGACACACTTCAATAAGGACAACTCAAAGGACTGGCAAAGGGAAGTCCGTTTAATGACAAGTACAAAAAACAGGGAAACAAATGGTAATCATCAATGGTGCGATCGCCTGTCTCGCTTAAAATCCCAACTTCTTTATTCAGACAGCAACTTTTATGGGCAAAGTTCGTCATCATTTGATGTGCAAAACTCATAAGTTTGTTATGCAATTTCTATTGGTCGGAAAAGTAACTTAAGTATAGGTGCTATATCTGTATATGGTAACAGAGCATGCAGATTGGATAATTCTTATCGAATGGGCGTCTACGCCCATCCCACTACATCACTCGTGACAGACGTCACTACAACTATGACGTGTTATTGGTTCTACAAGCTATAAGACCCTAGATTATTTGGTACATTGTGATTGGGTGGGTTACAACCCTAGACATAAATCTCCACTTTAATTAGCAGCATGCAGAATAGACACACAGATGCATAGTGCCCCAAGATTCACCTTGCCTCCCTTCCATCAATCAGTACCTGTAGGGCTATGTGTCAATTAGTTGGCTGAGGATGGCCTCGAAACTGTAGTTCTTATCAGGAAAAGTTATAGCATCCTCGGGTTCTGGGTGACATCAGACGTTGGTACCTCTTTGCCCTTGGCTGGTCACGTGTCTGTTCACCGTGAATCTGCTTCATTTTCCTTCTTTTCATATATTTGATTCTTTGTTCAGCCCAGCCACCTGCCTGGGGCCTCTTATCTCGACCTTCACTGGCTGGCAGTCATGCTCTAACGTTTTGAGTCTTCAGAGTAGCCGCTCTCCTCCCTTCCTGGAGTTGATCTCGAATTCCCAAGCATTAGCTACTTGCTGAGTTTCGATTCTGCTCTTCCCTTCTGGCTTTAGCTGGAATATGAATCTCGGCCTTGGTGACCCCCTTGCAGCCTGGGCTTAGTTCTGCTTTACAAAATGGAGTCGCACTCATATAGCGTGCTTCTTTCAGGTAGTAGAGATATAATTGGCGCATCCCGCTCTATTCTTCTACTAAGTATTGCAAGCAGTGTCGTTTACCTAACTTCTTGCGTTACAAGCCTATTTACATGCATTCAGTCAGTTGTACGATTCGATCCTGGGTACGTTCTTTGTGCTGCAATGTGGTATCTTCTTATACGTTTGTCACATCATTATTCTTTTACAGTTCATCCTTGCGTACTTTCTTTTGCTTGTCGTTTTATGGTTGTCTGTACGTCACGTCTAGGCTCTTATATCGTCACCAAAAGCCTTCCATTAAGGTTCTGTGGGCCTCTTTGGGGAAAGTCTGTAAGTAGTCTTCGTATCGTGTCATCTGCTGGTATGGTTGTCTCAGTGGATACCTTGCAGCCCACGGTTGTCTGGTTATTGGTGCTTCAATAGGTATACATGTCCCTCTGATGGGTACTGGACAGAGCCCCGCCGTGGCTCTTTGGTGATTCATTTGCTCCTTATATGTTATATATCTTGGCGAGTATGCTTCTGGCATTTCGACATGAGTGGCTGGAGTGCAGGCCATATTTGGGACCTCCTCTACACACACCCCTCTGGTCGGTTTATCAACCACTTCTTCTTCTTCCTTTAAATTATTCTTCCTTTGTTCTTCCACATCCACTTCTTCGTCATCTGCGTTTGTACATGATGGTGTGAACGTGTGCATCTTTGGAGTCCATATTTTTATCACTCCTTTCAAACTTCCTGTTGTTTTTACGTGTTCGTCTTTGTTCCAGGTCATTAGCTGGCATTGCCCATTTGGGCTGCAGTAAATCCATTTCCCTTCATACCTTCTTCGTTTTCTGGGGTATGCAAACTTTTTTCCTTATGGGACAAATCCGCTGGCCTTCATGAAGTTTGTTATGTCTTCATCTGTTTGGTCTCTGGGCTTCCATCCCGGTTCGACATCGACCATAATTTTCATCCCATGGCTTTCTTCGCCGTTTTCTGGCATTGTGTTACGATTATCTTGATAACACAAAATCCTAGTAGTATCATTACTAGCAGGGCACCCAGAATTTTGAATATGTCTGCCATCCATTGTGGGACCCATAGAAACAGTGTTCAAAACCAGCTGCCATCATCCACTATGTCAGTTACCTTGATCATCTGATTCTGCAGATCTGCCAGCATACTTATGGCTTCTGTTAAGGTTCCATTTTCTTCATCATGTGAAGGTATAAACGTGCAACATGATTCTCCGATTTTTGTGCAAACACCTCCATCCATTGCTGTAATCATGTCAAGTACATATCTATTCTAGAGGGTCATCAATTGGATTCCTCTCAGTTCTTCTTTGATTGCATTGAATCCTTTTATGGTAGTGTTGATGGTCTGCAATAACTCCCGTCTGGTTATCTGCAAACATTTCGTATTTACTCCAGTTTAGGCATGGGGCAAGAGCAGTGTTGTGAATACTGTTGAGGTGAGGCTAAACAGCCTGTGCTCATATGGGATTGCATGGAATGCTTCTTCTGATTTGGCAGAAAAGTAATTCTCTCTCTTCATCCGGGATACCACTGCTATAGATCTCCTCTTCCTTAGATGAGCATCTGCTTTCGGGAAACTGTCAATACTCATGTCATTTTTCCGAATCACTAGTGCAGGAACGTGGACGTTCACTAGTGTGCATATGCCTCCCCAATTTTTCGGTAGTCTTATGTATGCCTTGGATCCACACACCCAGTAATGGTCCATGATTACTGCGATCCCTTGTATCATTCCTGGGGCTTCAAAGATTCGTCCGCAGTTTTGGTTCTCTCCCATCTTCCTTGTGCCATTGTTCTTAAAGCATAATTTCGGGATTTCCAGTGGCACTATCTGTAGGGGTGCCCCTCTATCTTCGACCCATGTTAGTAACTTCACCAATTTTGGCCTTAGGGGTTTGCCCAGTTTTTGAGAGTTTTCTATTGCTTCCTTGCAGGCTCCAAGGACCATCCATGCTCGGCATGTCACTACTCCTGCTTCCCATCCGTCTGGGGAAAGCACTGTTCCCCAAATCTGCATCTGGCACTTATTTCTCCATATTTGCACTTCTTTTGGGGTTTTCCCTTGGACGTTCAGTCTTGGGTTTATCTCCCATCTTGTTCCTGTTCCTTGTGCTTCTGGCTTTGCATTCCTAATCACGTGATTCCTGGTGTGAGCTCTGTTTCTTGGCTTGATGTCTTGGATGTAGTCGTCTTCATCAGTGTATGCTGTCTCTGTTGCCCATATCAGTGAGGCATCTCTTCCCATGAATTGTCCTCTTGTGTTGCACATTGCTACATGTGATAAACAGTGTGTGCTTTCGGGACATCAATTTCTACAGCCACGA